>NC_056699.1:1438739-1516239 GCF_018831695.1 Puntigrus tetrazona
TAGAGCACAAGAAGCCATCGGTGAATCATGTTAAAATAAAAACTGAGCTTGGAGAGTACAACATTATAAACATAATAATTTATTAATGAGAGAGAGAGTCCAGTTTAATCCATAATTATGATTACATCAGATCTATTTTCACAATACTAAGAAAAAAATCAATTAAAAAACACGCCCCTCGTGACACGCTGTCACCTCGAGCCATTTAAAATAACTTCCGGTCCGCTAAACTCCGCCTACTTCAGAACTCGTTTCCATAGCCGTTTCCGTTCTAGGCGTTGATTCTGCTCGTTTGTTTTGGTCACGCCCCCAGAGGTCACTTACTGACCCATGCGCTGAATAAATAGAAAAGGCTCGAGCGGAGTTTAAAGCTGGACAGATTCGCCTTCATTCTGCAGAATAAATCGCCATCATGATCAACTGGAAGGTCAGTCGCACCTAGAGCTATATATTTGATCATAATAATATCTTGTCTGCTTGTCGTTAACAGTAATACAGTCGCTACATGAACAACATTCTTGGATATGTACTATAGCGACTCCGCGTTATTGTATTGCGTTATTATAGAATAACTTGTTATTGCCACAGTAAATGTGATAGTGTCCGAAACGTGTGTGTGTGTGTGTGTGTCGCTATAGTTGAGAGGACTAGGTTTCCCCACAGTGGTAAAATAGGATGGTAAAACCTGACATTTTAGATTTTGAGCTCATTTAGTCGGTCCTCACGAGGCAAATACATTTATTAAAATGCTAAATGAAGTTTATTTTAAAATATGTAAATGCAAAAAGGTTCCTGAGATGGGTAGGGTTGTTATAAGGTGACTAAAATATTGTTAGGTCAGTATAAAAACAATAGACGTCTATCATAAATAGTAAAAACAAACGCTGTGTGTGTGTGTGTGTGTGTGTGTGTGTGTGTGTGTGTGTGTAAAAGTATGCTTTCAAGAAAACCATGCTAGTACTATAGACATTGTTGAATAATTTATTGCCACAGTAATTCTTCAAAAATGTGATTGTTTTCAAAACATAATTTTATAACATTATAACAGTCTATGTCTTAAATACCAAAGTCATTTAGTAACAGAACTGTATTAGAGTGAGCACCAGTCACTGAATGTGTGTGTGTGAGTGTGTGAGTGTGTGTGTGTGTGTGTGTGTGTGTGTGAGCAGCTGCTCTTGTCATGCACAAACACTATTAGCTCAGCAGAGACGAGATAAACCTCAGAAGTGTGCAGGACGGGGAAGAAGGTCCTGTCTGTGACGCTGACGCTGCTTTAGGTCTCTAGAGTAGAGAAGAAGTTCATCCCCTGCCTTACGAACATTAATCAGAGCAGTCGTAGCTGGTTTCTGTTACACGGGACCTTTCTAGAAAAAGCTTTGAATATAAACGTGCTTGTGCTCTAAATCTTAAGGAGTGTTTCTGAAGTGTGAAACGTTTCGTGTTAGTTCCAGCTATTAATGTCAGTAGAATGTATTGTATGTTAATAAATAGCTGTGTTTTTTCAGATTTCTTTCTCCCTCATACTCACCGATGTTCATTTCCTTCTTGTACATGATGTCACTTCCTGCAGGATTATCTCATTAGGGAGGCTCTTTACAAAATTAATAATAATAATAATAATAATAATAATAATAATATGGCAATAGATATTAAGGATTATTTAGGAGTTTTATTACTAAATAAAACCATTTTCACACGAATAGTATATTGGACTGAATTATTAGAGAAAGTAAAAGAAAAATAAGAGAATCCTACAGTGTTACGACTACTATAGCGTTTATTCACTTTTTGCTTTTTTTTTTTTTATTATCAGCTTTCATTTTAGTTTAAGTTTTTAGTAATTTTGCTGTGTGCTTTTGTAATTTTAGTTCAAGGTTTTGTTTTAAAAGTTTCTGTTTAGCTTTAATTCATTTTTATTTCAGTTTTTGCAATTTTACACATGAAAATTGTTTCAGTTTCAGTTTAAAATTTTCATTATAATAAATATTTTATTTGTTATATATATATATATATATATATATATATATATATATATATATATATATATATATATATATATATATATATATATATATATATATATATATATATATATATATATATATATATTATATATATAATTTTTTCATATATTTTTTCATTATTAGTATTATTATTATATATATATTTTTCTTATATTTAAATTATTTTTTTAAATTATTCTTTATCAGTATGAGTTAACAGTAGCAAAACCAACGCTGTAACAATTTTTTTTTCAATGTGTTTGCGTATGCTTTCACAGTCGTACCCTACCGTCCGGTGACGACGTGGTGTGTGTTTTTGTGTGTTTCTCGTGTGTCGTCAGGCTCTGGATAACGTGCCGGTGTTGCTCTACATCCTGGCTCTGAAGACGCTCTTGCTGTGTCTGGCGTTTGCGGGAACGAAGCTCTACCAGAGCAAGAAAGCAGAAGCGGCTCTGAAACGGCAGATGGAGATGAAGAGGAAACTCGCCCAACAGACGCAGGAGCTCATCGATAACAAGAAGGACGACTGACGTGAAGAACGGGTGAAGAACGGGTGAAGAACGGGTGAAGAACGGGTGAAGAACGGGTGAAGAACGAGACGGACGAGCGGCTCTGTGTTTCTGGTGCAGATGTTGAAGCCAAAGCCTCGACGACGCGGACTTGCTTTTTATACACCGTTTTTATTTATTATCTCTGACGTTTGTAAATAAAAATGTTTTTCTATCTGTATGAATTCTTCTGGTTCCTGTGCTGTATCGTGTTACATGAGGAGCTCGGAGCGAGCAGCAGGGGACGCTGTCCAGAGCCCAGAGACGTGAAACACGAGCAGGACAAGGTTACATCGACCTGTTAACCAATACCTCGCTGCTTTCTGGAAAAGAGCATGCTATAAATGACACCTGATACAGAGGAAACATGCTTTAACGTGCTTGAGGTTGGAAGCCTGGATAAATAAAATCTCAGTTTATGAAATGAGAAAATTGCAAATGAATCTCATCACGGCCTTTCCAGAGAATTAATGATATATATATATATATATATATATATTTTTTTTTAAATAATATAAATAACATTTAATCTGATTTTATCAGTATTAGCTCTATCAAACACTTTACTTCCAATATAAGTTTTTGTTTCCACATGTATGCATGCATACGTTTTGTATATGTGTGTAAATTATCAATATTATATATAATTTATATATGTAATGAATATTTTATAATTTATATATATAAATTATGAATATTTTATATAAATTTTTATATCATTTATAAATATTAAAATACATTTTTCAAAAGTATATACATGCATATATATAATTACGTATATTATATAATTTTTCTAAAATATATTCATGCATGTGTTATATATATATATATATATATATATATATATATATATATAGCGTAAAACAAAAACTTTATTTTGGATGTGATTATTTTACAGCTCTCTCTATATAATTGCAATTAATAAATCATGTTTATATTATTGTTAACACATTTTTTAAAATATTTTAGTATATACCATTTTTATTTATTTTTTAACATGTGTTTATTTTTAATTAACATAATCCTTTTAGATTATATATAGCATTTCAATTAACTTATTAACGTATAAAAATATATAGTTAACAGAAAGTTAATGTATAATAATTGTATTTTTTGTACTGGCCCATGATGCTAAAATCTTAGTGAAACGAGACAGAAATGATTTGCTCTTGAATTCGAAGAGCATTTCTGTGTTCAGGCACATTTAGAAGAAACTCTAGAAAGTTGAAAGCATCAATGGCTGATGTATTTTGCCGGCCTGACGTCACCGAAAGCAATTTTAATTATAAAGCAGATCATTCTTAAGCTGCTGATCCTGCGTTATCAGGCAGAAAACGAGCAACCGTTTGTTTGGTTCATAACACAACCCTTGAAGAAATACCAACAGTTGCATTGTGTTTCCGTGCATACGATACGTTTCGATGTCTTTCACACAATAAAATCATCTCCTGTTCGCCGAAGACGCGTTCAACCCGCCCCAATAAACACTAGATTCGCTTCTTTGGTCAAGATAGTTTTATTAAAGGTAAGTTAATGCCTCCTCCCTCGATATTCTCGCTAGCTAACGAATAAGATTGTTTGTAGTTGTTGTGGTTGTTGATAGAAATCCTCAAGCTTTTTCAAGATATTGGCTACATTCAAATACATCAAATATACACAGTATGTTATAGTTGCTTAAAATCACTGGTTGACGGCAGAACGTCTCCTACAGTAATGGAAAAGAGATCCAAAGACAGTAGAGCACAACAGAGCGCTTCATCGAGCGAGTCGCATTCATTTTCTCCAGACCGAGCGATGGGGCTAGTTACGAGACGTCCCTTCGCTTTTTCCTTTCGTCAATTCGGTTGCATTTCTGAACTCTGCGGCAGACGGACAGAGAAAGATCATGATCGTAACGGGTGCGCCGCTGAAGATGACTTTATTTGATTACTTCGTACTTACGAGTTTCACGTTTAATACAACGCTTTATGTCTTTTAGTTTGAAGTGTACAGTCAACGTATGCGTTTTATATACGTTTCGATACATGCATCCAATTATTTACAGTCAACCTTTTTTAATGCGTGCAGCCAATTATGTAACTGTAAAATAAAACGAATGATTTTGAGGGGAAAAAAAAAACATAAAAAGACTTTTTAGTTATTTTTTCTACTTAAAATGCTCTCATTTAATTTTCTTTGTAATTGTTTGTTGCAATGAGTAAATCTTTCTCAATGTGCAAATGCTATATGTGTTTAATAACATTTTTATTTTGTTAATAATTACAGACAGCTATGCTATCACTCCACATTAGTTTTCTTTAAGTTATTTAGTAACTTAATTAAATTAAACAGATGGTTGAGTCCGCACCATTTTATTTATTTAAACATTTTTATTTAACATTTAAGATGGGTTTTTTTGTCAAATTGACTAGGAATCGAAAATGTTCTCCACGCTGTCGATGTTTTATTTTACAAGCACGCAATTCAGTGTCTTTTTTTAAAACGCCGTTCTTCCCATCAAATCGAATATTGTGGAGAAAAGGAACGGGAAAACGCTCGCGTCGCCAAGCCGGCGCCCGATATACAAAGACAAGTACTTCATGTTGTTGTCAGTTTACCACATTATAAGGCTCTATTATTAAAGTGCATAATACTTGGAGGAGCTCGTGAAGAACTTCGGCAACAATAATAATGACGTTCAAAGACTGCACGAGTGCTTAACCGACTAAACGTAGAGACGATACGTGATAATGAGGTGATGAGGACGACGCACACTTCAGACACGGCGTTCAGTTCGCCGGCGCCGCCACTAAACTCCTTCGGATCTTTCCGTTGGGATTATTAAAACACACAGTCGTGACGTCGAGCAAACGGTGACATTCGTAAGACGAGAGAAACCCTCCCCAGGTCCTCAGAGTCCCTGACTCCATCGGAGATGGATGTTAAGAAATGAAACGCGAGATTATGAGGATGGTCGACTCCCTCGCTAACTAGGAAGAGGGTCTGGCGCCCGCCGGCCTCCCCCGGTGGCGAGGATGACAAACTGCACGACCGCACGCTTCCTAGTTGTCCCGGTGTTGGTTGGCGAAGATGAAGCGGGCCAGACGTAGCCGCTCACTGGTTAACGGACGGGACGTAGTCCGGGCGGCGGGTCTGGATGATCTTGGGCCGCGCGCGCTTGCCGCCGTCGGCCGTGTCGTCTTCGCCCTCGGAGCTGTCGTCCTCACACACGTGTACGATCACGCTGGGGGTGTTGGTGGTGCCGCTGTGGAGCTCGTACTGTTCTCCTGAAGACACGTCAAAGCATCGCGAACGTCACTCACTCCACTAGCTGATATTGTATTGATGCGGAGCAAGAAAAATCAATAAATGGTAATATTTTTGACCATTTGTGTGCATGCATTTGATGAGAATTACGGTAGAAATCGTGAGATGTGTTTATATAGTCAAAACGCAAGTTATGCCTGCGATCGAAGCTGAATTTCAGCGCCGTCTTCACGGTCACACGAGCTTTTGGAAAGCTTTCTAGTAGCTCAATGAATATTTCTGATTATTAACAATGTTGAAAACAAAACCTTTTTTCAGGTAAAAATGTTGCGATGTTAAAGGGATCAGAAGTGACAGGAAAGAAATTATATTCATATCAAACGCATATCAAATGCTCAAGAAACATTTCTGATTATTAGAAATGTTGAACATATTTTTGTGGAAACCATCATGCATTTTATTTTTATACATAATGTAATGTTCGAAAGAACAGCATTTATTTGAAATACATTTTTTTCGTCTTCTGGTCACTTTAACGTCCCTTTTTGCTTGTTTAAATCATATTTACCTGAACAAAAAAAGCATCAGAGTTTCCAGCAAAACCAGAAGTGAAGCAAATCGGTATATTAGAGTGATTTCTGAAGGGTCATGTGACACTGAAAGTTCAGCTGCGCATCACCTCAATCAACTAAGGCTTTTTTCAATAACATCTTAATAATGTTTGTGCTATTGATCCACTGAATGCATCTTTGCTGACTGTATGTTGTTGGTATATATAGTTCAGCGCTCGCCAAGGTATTAGTCTCAAGGTATATCACGGAAATGAGGTAAATGGGTTATACCTGGTCCTAGTTTAGACACGGCGCACAGCAGGTCGTAGTTGATGACGGGCGTAGCGTCCTGCGACTGTGCCCAGCCTACAGGGGGCGACGCTGGAGGAGAGATCAGGAACTGCTTCTCTGGTTTAGGAGGCTCAAGACGAGGACTGCCGATGTGGACCGACTGTCAGAGCAAATACAAAAACATTTGCATTTAAATTTCAGGTGTGTATTTATCCAAAGTGACATTTTACCGGTTTGTAAAATGCATCAGCAGTGCGGTGAATGGGTGCCGTCAGAATGAGAGTCCGAACAGCTGATAAAAACAACGCAATAATCCACTCCAGTCCATCAGATAACATCTCGAGATGCGTTTGTGAGACACCAATTCATTTTTGAGGTGTTTTTGACATAATAACACAGTAACACGGTGAAAAGGTGGCTAAACGTGTGCCTGGA
Organism: Puntigrus tetrazona; assembly: GCF_018831695.1. Classification (NCBI taxonomy): domain Eukaryota; kingdom Metazoa; phylum Chordata; class Actinopteri; order Cypriniformes; family Cyprinidae; genus Puntigrus; species Puntigrus tetrazona. The sequence continues at coordinate 1,445,814 of NC_056699.1, forward strand.
TTGGGATGTTAGAGACGACAGGTGGACTTTTTCACTGGAGGAAGAGTTACTTTGGATCGCGTTTCAGTTCAAAACATCTTGATGGCTTTGTTTTGTTTTTTTCGTCTTCTTCAGATGCTTACTGACGGACCGGAGTGCTGTATATTATTGGGATGTCATTCTGACGGCACCCATCCGCTGCCGAGACGCTGATGCAATGCTGCATTTCTCCAAGCAAACTCATCTTGGGTTACTTCAGGAGGAGGACATTTTCAGTCGTACTCTTCCTTTAAGATGCACGTAGGGGTGTGTGATATGACCATTTCTGATTGTGGACGAATAAAAATATCTACTATGTCCTTTAGAAAAAAGTGACGTAGCGTCAAACGTTACCTCAGCGGCAGAGTTACACTCACTGGACCCTGCACTTATTCGCAAATCACAAAACTATATTATTTGCATGTGATTTAAAGCCTAGCCTGCTCTTTTAAAGTGAAAGTAAACAGCGGAGGAAAAAAAAATGCATGCAGGGACATGAAACTAAACATTCTGCCATTTGTCATTAAAGGCACAGTTCACCAAATTTAATTTTTGCGATTTATATATTTACTCACATGCAAAAAGGAGATATTTTGTAGAATGTGTCTAACTAAACGGTGACGGATATACACGGACTTCGACAGAGGGAAGAAATACATAAATAAAATACTACGGAAGTGACTTTGGACCGGCGAGAGAAAACCACGCAACGTTAACACAGTCCCTTTAATAAGAATCAATGTATAATTTATTAGTGTGTAGTTATTATTATTTTTACATTTTTTTAACGCTACTGCAAGTTCACCTACTATACCTGCATTAAAAAAAATTATTTAAAATTATGTGTATTTTTGTAACCTACCCGTTTCTTAATAACAAAAATTAAATAATAATGATATTTTAATTTCTTTAAGATTTTTGTCTTTGCCCACTTTGCCCAAATGCCATTGTTTTGTGATATTTAGTTCATTTATAAGGAAAGGTGGGCTGTAAAACTACGACTTGCAAAAGAGTAAAACCAACATGAATCGTAAGAATTGTAATAAAATCACGATATAATACAAGACCATGATCTTTGTTCATAAGACAATGCAATTAACAGAATGCTCTCGTCACTAAACAAAGAGTATGTGCCAGTCTTCGGAGCACACTGGAGTAACATGCATTATTTCTTGGCGAGGGTTATTTACCTGAGCGAAGTACAGACGCATCTCCTTTCCGTTGAAGTCGCTCTTATGGAGTTTGACTCGGGCCTCGGCCGCCGCCAGAGCATCAGTGAAGTTGATCCGAACCCGTCTGAAGCTTTTGAAGAACTGGAACGACGTGCCAGGATCAAAGGAACGGAACAAAGCTTCAAACTGCTCCTGATGACGCAAAATAAGGGAAAAAAAACACCTCAAACAGCTGGACCGAGACGAAACCAATCGAGATATACGAGAATATAGAAAACGGAGCAATTTCATCCGCCGAAAGCATTTTAAAAAGGGGGGTTCGAACATCACAGAAGGAAAAAAAAACCTCCTACGGGTCTCGAGCGTGATTGCATAGATTGAAAAAAAAAAACATCCTGCAAATCACCTTAGGCTGGTTTAAGCTGGTTCTGCTGTAGCATGCAATGCATTCGATATTCATTAAGACAGCAACATTTCTGTCATCTCTCGTTATATTGGATTTCTTGCTAGCTGCAGCAGTTCGTGGGTTTTTCTTTTCCTCTCGTATTTTTTCATGCACGCGACAAACTTCCATTTAATGTGAAAAGTGTTCGTTTATTGGTTTTGACGAACTATTGAGACAAGTTCATTCTGCTTATATCTAATTAATGAGATCCAACATACACTGCTGTTCAAAGGTTTGGTGTAATATTTTTGTTTTTGAAAAAAATCTTTTTGTATTTTGAAATCTTGTATTTTCAGCATCATTGTCACGTGATCCTTCAGAAATTATTCCCATATACTGATATGCTGCTCAAGAAACGTTTCCTATTATTATCGGTGTTTAAAACAGCTGCTGCTTCACATCGTTGCGCAGTTTATTTTTTTTGGGATACCTGATGAACACAAAGTTTAAACCATTTATCCGAAATAGAAATTCTTGTCTGTCACCTTCGGTCAATTTAATGCATCCTTTCTGAAAGTTCCTACTAATCCTAAACTCAAAAACACTAAATAAAACATGAACAAAGCACTCGATTTCAAGCTTCTAAACTTTGTATATACAGCAAACAGACACAGAAGAACTGCAGAGGTAAGAACTGAAGATCAGCAGACCAACATGAGCAGATTAGTTTATGCATTAGAGTCCTAAGTAATGAAAGAAGCCAAATCGTCAAGCTTAAGGAAAAGCAAACGTACCGATGCAATGAGTTTATGAATGCAAATCAGCATCAGAGCCCGAAAGAGAAATACATTCGAATGACAAAAACCCCTTGCTTTGCTCCCACTAATGATCAGTCTTACCCGAATCTGTGGCCGACTGAACACCTCGAGGTCCACCGGTGAGGCCACCAGGCAGAAGTTATTGCACTTCGTGGTCTTAAGATGCATGATTCAGTTTTAGAAGAATAAGAGACTGTTGCATGCACGTGCCAGCAGAAGTTTCTAGCGAGCGATCAGCGGTGCTGAGAGGTCACGGCTTTACTCGCAGGTTTATCTGCTGCTGCTTATAGTAGAGCTGTTGAGCACCGCCTCTCTCTCTCTCTCTCTACCTTCCTAACCTTCAGACTCTCCCTTCATTTCCCTCTCTCTCTCTCTCTCTCTCTCTCTCTCTCTCTCTGTCTCTCACTCTTCATTGCTGACTAATCCTAATGAGGAACTGGAAACTCATGACATCATTCAGCTGTGGGCCTCAGTCCAACATCCTCATCGCTCCCTTCAGCATGTTTCCACAAGGCCTTGGCGATCCTATTGTCTTTCACTGTTCCCATCTACATCTAACGTAAACACCGTCTCGCATCGTTCATTACCATTTTTTGAGAGCACAACGCACAAGGTTTCACCTGCTGCTTCCTCCCAAAGAGCAGGCACTGCACCTGACACCAAAACCATTTCATAATAATCAGAGCATCATAAATGCAGGCAATTCCTTCTTACGTAAGCTTACCACGCATAAACCTGTACGGTTAACTAAAACATTGCGTTATATGTCATTTTACTATAAAATATTGTTAAATCTATGGCTTACGCAAGTGAATTTCTATATGCTTTACAGTAAAAAAAAAAACAGTAAAACTTCAATTTACTGTTAAATAAAATACAAGTAAAATACAGTGAAATGACATTTGCAGAAAAATGGCTAAAATAGTTAAAAACCTGTTAACTTGTTAATTGGTTAACTAAATAACTGAAATTTTCTGCAAATGGTTATTTTACCGTAAAGTAATGCAATTTACTTACAGCATGTAAATGCAATGTTTAATTTACAACGAAAAACAAGGAAATTCCCAGAAAATGATAAAAACTTTTAAATAACCAGTTAGTAAACTGTAACTAACCTAACCGTATACAGTAGACTACTACATGCAATTATACTGTAATCTACTGTCAAATTGATGAGTTTCCAATGAATTACCAAAGCATGTTGAATTTTATTTAGTTGCTGTATATTACATTATTTTGGTGCCTGAACCACTTTTACGCTGGTTATCAGTGTATTTTAATTAAAACGTTTAAGGAGACCGGCTATATTAACATTGCTGTTTTTCACCGAATAAAATGATTTAGATTTCTACCTTTTTGCTAATGATTAATTCTGTGAACTGGTACATTAAACCATCAAGTCATCGCTACAGCTTGTGAACAACGTCTGCGCAAGACTCTAGTACAGTCTTAAAAACTTCCTGCGATGTCTCCGTTTTCTACGACCGTGGGAACCATTTGCACCAAATGGCAACAACAAAAAAAAAAGAGCTGACTGCTTTGAACTCACTCTTGTTCGTGTGAATGTGTTGACGGTAAAGACTGCACGGTTAGAAAGTAACCCGTGAGTCTTGTCTAAATATTACACCGATCAGCGGTTTGTGTGCTCGCCGTCAAAGGACAGCACATCTCTGACTCAATGGAAAATGTGAAATATGAAACCGAAATAAGGCGATGGAAAAAATGCAAAGGGAAGCAGACAGTAGATGGGTGTTATGCAAAGAGCAGTGGAGGTGAGACAGCGGATAGTTGTGCTGATATGTGAGCGGTGGTACACATAAGCCCTCAAATGATATTTATATCCAGCCGCACAGAAGACCATGATGATGGAACATATGAGCCATTTACATATTCTCTACAGCAGATCTATTAAAGTATACTGACATTTGATCTGCTTCAACTGGCAGGGATTTAAATGACATAATATTAAAGCGGTGGCGAATCTGAGCAAATTCGGATTCGGTTTACAGTATTAATTCTCCTGTGCACTTCTTTTTTGTCTTGAATGAACACTTCTTAATATTCTGGATTTATTACAGCATTGACGTTTTATTTAAACTACACAGCAACCGCCAGGAAACCCGAATAACTGCATAGCAACACCCTAGCAACCAATCAAAACACTGCGTAGCAACAACTCAAAACAAATTAGCAACAGAGCACCACACCGACAACTCCAAGCAACCACCCAGAACACCCAGTTAGCATAGCAATTCCCTAGCAACCACGCAGAATACCCTTCAGCAAATGCTTAAAGCAACATAGCAACATCCTAGCAATTCCTAGGAACCACTCAGAACCAATTAGCAACAGCAAAGCAAGCATTCAGAGCAACCTAGCAACACCCAAGCAACCACATAAAAAAAAAAATCACACCAGCAACTATATAGCAACAGTCTAGCCACCAGTTAGAACACCTTAGCAACTGCACAGCAACCATCCAGTGTGATCTAGCAAGTAACAACCAACCATATCCCTCCAGCAAGCATGCAGCAACATCCAAGCTGAATAATTAGAAATATTATTCTGCTCGACGGCTCTGTGTGAATCTACAGTATGGTGAATGACATCATGACGGCTGCATGCCTATGGTAGAAAACACCCAAAACACTCTAGTAATACCCTAGCAACTGTCCCGGACATCCAAAGCCTGAAATACACAACACGATTTTTATAATTTTTTTTTTTAAACTGCAGTCTGGCTGCGATAGAGTCAAGTTGTTGACTGGAACATTGGGGGGAAAATCAGGCCAAAATTGTGTAGTGTATTCCAGGCTAAAGCGATGTAGTAACAACGACCCAGATCACCCAATGCAGCAACACCCTAGTAACTCCAGAACACCTTAGCAACTCCATAGCAACACCCTAGCAGCCACCCAGAACATACATGGTCTTAAACGTTTCATCTAACTGCTTTTATGTCCTTTACACTGCAAAGGTGGTCCAAAAAAAGCCTCTGAAGTGGCATTTAGGCAGCTTTAGACAGGCTCAGAGCTGGTATTAATGCATTTATTCGTAAGTGTGAATTACACTGTTAGGGGATGAGGTGCCTCCGAGCATGCATCATTTAGCCTGGCTTTGCATCTTTTCTTCTTCTTCTTCTACCGAGCAGACAAAAAGCAGCCTTAGCCCAGCTGTGCAAGTCGTTCGCTTTCACTCTTCATTATCCTGTATTTACTGTACTAAAGGTGGAAATGCGTTCTGTGTAGGTGCTTGCTGTCCACTTCTAATGCGTCAGCTTAGTGTGGCCCTAGCGTTTGCTTCAAGCGCTTCCAACATACAGTCAGATTACAGAGAGGTGACAGAGGGAACACAGAACCCAGAGGTTTACGGTGCTGCAGGCCAAAGCGCTCATGCATACGGGACAGAGTCAATCCCAGGACAAAAGCCCAATCACATGTGCGCTCAGCCATAATGCAGGAGAGCTTCAACACTTCCTCATACTGAACGCTACTGGTACAGTGCAGTTTCACCGGCTCTTTAATGATGATTAAAAAGAGGATTTGGGTGAGACGGAGCGGTCAAACATCAGCCAGGCAGACATCACACCGCAAACTTACAAACAGGCGAAGCTTTACCTTTCAAAAACCGGTGGAATAAAGCGACCCCAAATGTCTAATACTTAACCATAACGCACGCAAGGTCAGTCAATGGTACAAAAGAATTACATTTCAACCAAATGCTGTTCTTTTTGGCTGAACATTCATCTGAGAAGCCTGGAAAACAAGATGCATCACAGTTTCAACAAAAATACTGGGCAGAGAAACAGTTTTCAAAAACAGAAACGTTTATTGAGCAGCAAATCGGCATATTAGATTGAAGACTGGAGTAATGATGCTGAAAATTCAGTTTTGTTTGCATCAATAAATAACATATATTCACATGGAAAATGTGAAATATTTCACAATTTTACCCCTTTTTTTGATCAAATCAGTGCAGCTTTGGTGAGCAGATATGACTTATTTCGAACGCATTCAATCGCAGGGTAGGTGGCTCAGCATTGGTCTCTATAAATAAGGGATAATTAACCCAAAATGTTACTTTCTGTCATCATTTGCTCAAAAAGAAAGAACTACATGAAATGTGACAACGCAATGCTCAAATTATTTAATTTAAGGGGGGAATAAAGGCTTAAACTGTATTCCGTTCATCATGCAAAGTGCTCGAAAGCCACTTCAGAAGACCTGTGGATTAATTTCACGCCAACTTTACGTCCTTCTTTTGTGCTCTGATGAATAGAGAAATTCATACGGGTTTGGAATAACAATTTCCGCTGATGAATGAGCTATCCTTTTAAGAGGAGACCTACAGAATGACCATTCAGCGTGTGCTACGTACAATTCGTATTTAATCAATTCATGACATCATTATAACGACTCATTATAATTACGTCATTCAATATTCACTTCCAAACAGTAACAAGGATATTTCTTAACACCAAAGTTCTTTTCATATAAAAACTTTGCATCAGATTTGTGCAGGGCTCTGTCTTATGGAAAGGCACAGCTTGTTTATTTATAATTTAGTAAGCCTGACAGACACCTGGCCTTCTTAGCGCACACATTTTCCATTGTTTTTATGGGATAGTTTCAAATTCCACACTTAATCCAAGTTCCTGCTAAAAATAGACCTCTTTGGAAATGGCGATATTACATAATAAGCCTGATTTTAAACAGTAGCGGGATGGAAGTCATGCGTGGCAGAGAACAGCAAATGTTTCATATAAGTGGCTTGAGCTTGGACGGCGAGCGACCTTTGACCTCAGTGACAGTGGAAAAAAAAAAAAAAAAAAACGGAAAGCGACAAATGCTCTTCTTTTCCATGTGAGCAGCTGAGGTCAAGGATATTTCTAGGAGTCTGGTTCCTCACTGGACGTCCTTTTGTAGCAGTAAAGCAGGTGTGGAGCTAAAATAAGCCACGGCTTTGTGGAAGCTTCAAACGCCCTCTTCAAACAGAGACCCCGACGGGTCATAGTCATATTATTAGAATGGGAAACGAGGGAGAAGATAATGGACTGTGTTGGGCTAAGAATCGCATCACTACGAGAAGCACCAAATGACATTTTGAGTCGGGATTACTTCTGCCCAAACTTATTATTAAACTTCAAATCGATAATCATTGCTGCTATGGACCTAAATAGTGCTTCAGGTCTCCTCTTGTTGAGAAAAAGTGCGCCGTTAGCCTCCCGGTAAAACAGGTGAAGGTCGGGCTGAACAGACATTTAGCATAACATCACCTACTCAGCAGTGAATGGGTGCCGTCAGAATGATCACAGCAATCTACACCGCTCCAGAGAACAAAAGCTGCATGCTTCTAAAAGACATTAAGACATTTTTATCTTCAAGCCATTGCGTCTCGCTAAAATAACACTTCAAAAAAGTCCATCTTCTGTTGCATCTCGCATCAGGATCCAGCTACATGTTTGTTAAACTGTTTTGGCTTGTACATGGTGCTTGATCTGTGCAGATTCAGGCTAGACCACTTCTTCACTCGTTATTACGGATTTACGAACTCAGAAGGTTTAAGGCAGAAGTTATTTTTATTATATGAACCCTTTTAATTGTTTCCGACAAACACGCAACTTTTGTCTTCTCCATACGTTAACTAAAGGACTGGAGCGGCGTGTACTGCTTGTGATGTTTTTATCAGCTGTCTGGAGTCTCATTCTGACGGCACCCATTCACTGCAGAGCATCCGTTACCGAGCGACTGATGCGATGCTACGTTTCTCCAAAGCTGACGAAGAAACAAACCCATCTACATCCTTTAATTTTTGAATGAACCACTTTTTTAGTCAATTTCTTCGAAGCCATTTTCTAAACATTACATGTGATACAGATTCTACATACAGTGGCAGAGTAGTTTGGCTCATTTGGTTTGTTTAGTGTTGAGGCAGATATGAGGGAGCAAGGCTTACAATTTTTTCTATAAAAGATTTCTATTAAAATTCTATTAAAATTTGCGCAGGACATGTGTACTATGGAACTATGTCCAAAAAATGCCTTTTCAAAACACCATGGCTGTACTGTAGTACAATGTCCAAGAAGACGGGATAGTGCCATGGCACTTTTTGGTGCATTTTAGTAAAAGAAGGTGAAAAAGGCATCACATTCCCAACGTAAAATGTCCATAACATTGTATTATTGCGGTGCTGCTTAAGAAACCACCGTTTGTCAATGCACAACGTCCAAAAACATTGCAGTACCACGTCGAAGAAAACAATGGGCATGAAACAAAAATGGCATTACCATGTCATAAATTTAAAAAAAAATGCAGTTTGTGCAACGCTCACGTCTCACGAGCCTGCGATTGGTACAGAAGAAAGATGTAGTTCTTGTCCTATGTGGCTTCGACGGAAACACTTCCGCGGGACCGGGTCTGAATGCCGCGGTAAAGCGGGTAATAATCGGGGTAAAAGCAGAGCGAGTGCACGCCTACCTTTAACTGCGGCTCATTAAAAACCTCTTCTGGCACTTTACACGCGATGAGCGCGTTGGGTTGGTCGTTGAGCTGGACTTCAGAAGTCGCCGCCCCTCCGCCGCTCTCCGACTGCTGCATGGCAACAGATGTAACCGCGGCGCTCGGTGCCTTTGATCTCAACTGCGGTGCCTTTGATCTCGAACGTCTCGGCGCTCAGCTCATGGCGTCACGCTCTGCTTTCCACCTTCTGCAAAAGCAGCGTCTCCGAACCCTCAAAGCTGACACACGCTACTGTTCTAGCGCACAATGTGCTGCATAGTGTTACTAGCAAACCCGTGATGTATTCCTGAAGCGAAAATGACGTCCACACTTGCGACAGACTGCACTAGGGGCCAAAACAGCTGATATGACGTCATGGTTTCCGCTTACGCACGAGCGCTGTGCGTGAAGCATTGGTTGATGCAAGAATTCGTTATAAAAATCATAGAGATGGTTCGAAATGCAACGAAACGCGCAGGAGTCGCGGGAATAGATGGTTAGGTTTGTGTAGAGCGCTCGTGTTTTATATATGATTAAGGCAAAGATCATCTCTGTTCGGTGGTCTTTGAGTGCCCTCTTTTGGTCTGAATTGTGATGCACACGTGTACTGCTTCGAAAAACAGTGGCCAAAGTAAAAAGTATACTATCTGTCTAAAAATAAGCACACTGTAGCATCATTTTAAAAGGTTAAAAATGAATATATAACATCTCGTATATAATATAACATAAAAAGTCTATACTTGTTTGCAAACTAAATAGCAAATTTTTGGACACTTAATTGCACGTTATTTGCAATTCAAAGCACAACTAAATTTAAGTTAATTAAAATGAACTTTAAAATAAATTGTAATTAAATTAATTATAAATAATAAAGAATGTATTTATTATTATTGTTTATAAATAATTTAATATATATATATATATATATATATATATATATATATATAATATATAAATATAATTAAATTATATAATTAAATTAATTATAAATAATAAACAATGTATTTATTATTATTTATAAATAATTATATATATATATATATATATATATATATATATATATATATATATATATATGTAAATAAACAATTTATTAATAAAATTGCAGTAAAGCAAAGTTATATATATATATATATGTGTGTGTGTTCATTTATTTATTTTCACTTTATCTGAGGTAGTAAACAAGATGGAGAATTCCTATTCACTACTTTAATTACCTGCCCTCCCCTTAAACCGATCATCTTGAGCTGACCAGGCTCCCATTGGAGCGGATTTGAGAGGGCAGGCAAGTCATGTGGGGATCAGAATGTGAAATTTACCATAATCCTCCAGAGGAAAAAAGGGGGGGAGAGAGAGTTAGTCCTAGTTACCTTTAAGGAACATAGACTGCAGAAGTAGACAGAAGAGCTTTGGTGTGCTAGTTAGACGCAGTCATAGTGAACTCTAAACGCTCTTCTAAATTGCGAATTATGGCCCAGGCCACAAGCGATATGAGTGTCAACATGGAGATTTCCGACGGAGCTGTCATCCACAGTGCTATAGGGTCGTGCATGGAGATGGAAGATCGGAGAACCGGGGAGGAAGAGGAGGAGGAAGATGAGATCGAACTGGCCGAAGAGGTAGATGAGGATATCGACATTGTAGATGATGGAGGAGAAAGCAATGCAATGCCCTCAACAGACGTGATTATCCATAAAACAGAGGAGAAGGATATTATGGAAGATGTAGCGGACCAAGTTGGCCAAGAAAGAGTAGTTCTGCAAAATGAGGTAAATGCTGGAGAGATGGAGAAAGAAGAAGAAAAAGAAGAAGTGGACATAACCGCCAAACTACCAACGGCTGAACTACAGGTGACAGATGAACTGCAAACGACAACACAAACACAAGTGCCAGAACTTCCAAACAAAGCTGAAGAGCTTAGAGGAACGTTAAAAGAACCGAGCATGGATCGAGGAGATCACAGGCTGGAAACATTGTACGAAGACGAAAAGGAAAGCGACGAAACACAAATGCAAACCTTGACGGAGACGCAGGAACGTCACGAGCGGCTCCTGTCTGAGGTAAGAAAGTTTACCTGTAGCCTCCTCCAGAAAATAAAAAGCAAGTCCAGAGAAGATCAAACTGAGCAAGTAAAGAGCGACGTGCTTTTGCAAGAAGAGGAGGTGAAGGTGGAAAGCCGGGTTGATGAGGATGTAAAAAACGATGTAGATGAAGAGCCACGGACGGTTTCTACCAGTGAAGGAGAATCTATGCACTTTCAGAGTCTTGGGGAAGAGGAAGCAACAGCAACATCTGATGACGTTAGTCAAGAACAGTCTACAACCGAGGTGCCTTTAGTGGAGGACTGTGCAGCAGTCGGAGAGCCAATGTGCAATGATGCCTTCGAGACAAATAGTGCTGAAAAGACCACTTACAGTCCACCCGAAGAAAGGTTGCTTGACCAGATTGCAACAGAGCAACCATCAGCTGATATAATTGGTGGAAACATAGGGGAGATGGTCCAGAATTCAGATCAATCGGTGGAAAGAGTTGTGCTAGAACATGAAAGACTAGAGCGGATTGAACAGGTAGTCAATCTGGAGAACCGCGAAAGAACAGTAGCAGATACTGAAGAAGAAGCTATTGTCAATGGACCGAGAGGAGCTGATAAAGGAGTAGAAGGCATTGATAATGTTCAAGAAGATGCTCAAGTTGTTGTAGAGATTACAGAAGAGCGGGTCAAGAAGGAGGAGCTTCCTATAAAGAAGGGAAGCTGCACAAAGGCAGAACAGCCACTTGATGATCCTGAGGTTGTAGAAGAGGGAGAGAGCAAGAAGCAGGAACAGCTGGGCAATAGCAAGTGGGAGGTCGCGGAGGGAGGCGATGCTGCAAAGAAACAGCCGAAACAAGAAGCGCCAGCACCTATAGAGGAGGGGGTGGGGAACTGGCTAGAAGAGCTCAAGGCTGTCATTGAAGATGAGCCCAGGAGGAAAGCCCAGGGAGGGCGTAAAGTCACCATACCTGCCTGGTTGAAGGCCAGCGAGAGCTCGGATGCCCATCTCCAAGAGCCGCCCAAGCCCCTCGGCTGTCGGGTCAGGAACGTGAGCGGGGTCAGCGAAGGAGAGGTGAATATCAAGGCCAAAGTTCAAGAGGTCATCACGGCGAATGGGTGCCCTGGGAAGCCAGCTGCCGTAGTTGAACAGGAAGAGGAAAAACCCCCGGAAAATACGGCAACGATGGAGAGTCCGGCTCAACAGGAAGGCAATCCACATGACATGCAGGTCTCCCTCTATGTGAAGGTACCTTCTGTCGTTAATAGATGATGCCCAAGATTTATCTGTGTGATGAAGTATTAGAAGTTTATGAGATAGAGAGAGAGAGAACAGGCCAAAACTGTAGGACTGCTAAGGCAGTATGCGGTCTGAAAAGTGTAAGAAGCAGACATTTTAAGCTTGTTTGAAGGTTTGGGGTCAATGAGAGGCACTTATAATGTTACAAAAATGTTCAAATAAATGCTTCTTTTGAACTTTCTATTCATCAAAGAATCCTGAAGCATAAAATGCATCACAGTTTGCGCAAAAATATGAATCAATCATTTATGATGCCAAAAAAGTGTATGTTTGATCACGGAAATTCATTTTATGATATATACACTTGTTATATAAACATGTTACATTGTTATTTTAGATCAATATTTCACACTTTTCTCTTTTTTCAAATCAAATACACTACCGCAGGTTTATTGTAGTGTCAGTAGCCTATTTTTACTGTCAACTAAAACCACTTGATAAAATTATTATTAAATAATTAAATAATTATTGAATACGTATCAATTAATAATTCATTGTTTTAATATTGTTATTATGAATAATAATAATAAAAATAAAATGTAAATGACGGATCCCTTTTAATTGTTTAAAATAATAAAAAATATTGATACTATAATAGTATATAAATAATAGGAATGCAATAAATGCCGGTGGGAAATGTTCGCTGTGGTACATTTTACGGGGATGTTACAATCATATAAGCTGTCAAAAGGCAAGCAAAATTCAGTTATTTGTAGAAGTGCCGACAGAATAATGCAGTCTTATTTTAGGTCTCGTTAGCAACATTAGCGCACAGTTTGCTACAATGACAGCATGTCCTTCTGCTCAGCAGATGGTGTTACTATCACTAACTCTAATTGCATTAGTGTCTTTGCTCTACTGGGCAGTTGGTCTGTCATCCCGCTTCTAGAAAACCAGGCTGTAAGTTGGTTAAGCTGGTTATTGTTGCTGGTGCATTAACTTGATGACAGTATTACAGGGTGACCTGCCAAAACCAGCATGAAAGTGACCAACAAAATACATCAAAAGCGGCACTAATGCACTTCAACTGACCTTTAGAGCTAAAATCAAGTTTGTTTTCAATGATAAGTTGCGAGGTGTTTTAATTAATGGTTCATATGGCATGCACTACTGAAGCACCGAGGCTTAAGGTTCAAGTCAACGTCTAAAGTCATAAATCCCACCCTGTGTTGTGATGTTCTGTATGAACGGTCGCTGCTGCTGATATAATGCACTTAGTTAATTGAGATTATTCTCGGCTGTTGTTGAGCTGATGGATTGATTGGTGAGCTAAAAATGAATCTGACACAACCCACTGCGCTCCTTTCTTTATTGAGTAGAAAATACCAAAGTATCGTCTCAACAAACATTAGAGACTGGCTTCAGGTATATTATAGTGCAAAACAGATGTATGCTTATTTATTTACAGTACCCTTTTATTTATTTAAATGTAACTATGAGCGTGGTCCTAAATCAGTAATATTAATCAAGAATCTTTTTCAGCTGTTATAACATTATACATAAACAAGTGCGTTAGATTGTTTTTATTATGCACATTCAGGTGTCAAACCTTCTCTTCCCTAAAACTACAGCAATAGTTTGTTTTATTTATTTGTATTTTATTTATTTGCTTAAATCGTGTATATATGAGTTCATTTCCACTTAATTTAATTTTACTGAGCACGGTCACCATGGTAACCCAGCAAAACTAAAGCAAGAGATTTGTATATTTATATTTTTTCCTAAAAAGCTAAATGTCTTTGTATAAAATTATAGATATTTTTTATATATATATTGTTTTAAATGTATTTCATTTTATTTGTTGCTCCGATAGCAGACCAACACCAAAAGTATTTTTTAAATATATATATATATGTATATATATATATATATATATATATATATATATATATATATATATATATATATATATATATATATATATATATATATAAAATCAATAAATCACTAGTAGTAATAATAGGTTATTTTATACTTTATTTTAAATGTATTGGGTATACTTTGTCGTTCTTAGTTTTATTTCTTTATTTATCAGTTAGTACAGTTTTTTAGACTTGTTTGAAACATTCAGAAGAAAGCTCTCACTGCTAAATTCTTGTCGTATGAAGGAGGCTGAGCCGCGGGACGTTAAGCCTGGTAAAAATACCCTTAAATCCCACCCGTATGTTTCTGCAGAGCGATTCCGTAACAAAGATGGCCTTTGTGCGCGTTTCAACTCCCACAGCCTCACTCTTCGTTTCGGATCCCCAACAAATCAAAACAAGCGTCGGTTTGTGTCTCATTATTGCTTATTATTGAGTTTATTGTGGTATTTTTTTGGGGGGGTGGAGGGATGGAGGGCATCATGCGCTGATAGTCTTCTAATCAAAGATGCACCCGTGCACGTCTTTATTGACTCGAGTGATGTGTTTTGCCTCTGCTCATATATTTGGGCGTGAATAAAGTGCGTGGAAGTGAATAGTGTAGTGGGTTAATCGTGTCCCAGCATTCCTCCACACATTAATCTGATTAACGTGTTTGTTGGTCGGAGGGCATCGGCGCTTTTGAGCGTTTGTTTTGTTCTCCGTTCAAAAATGCTTCCCGAATGTGCAAAACTCGGTTGCTAAGGTGCTCTGGTACGGTTGCTAGGCTGCCCCACAGTGCAGTTAATGCTACAACTGAATGCATGTAATTGTTGTGCCATTACAGGCATGCTTATATTCAAATGCGCAGGTTTTGTAGTCTGAACTTTATATTTATGAACTGCCACACGCTTTCACATGACCTGATTAACATCAGAACCCCTTAAAGATGAAGCTCTGCCCTCTGCTGGTGTTGTGTTGGTCTCAACAAAGCCTCTATTAACCTGTTCATATGGGCAGATTATCTTCCAGACTCTGAATACAGCAGCACAGCAATAAATCAATCCAAAAAAACCAAACAAAACACAGAAGCAGACACATATACAATGCAAACCAATGCAATTACCCTTCGTGTGCATGTAGTTGCAGTTGAATGCATGCAGTTTATTACTGGATTATCGCTCTGGAAATCACAATAGAGACATAGACATTTTTTACAATGTTGATCTGTAAAAATCCTTTCGCAACAAACGTCTCATGAACGGCGTCTCTATTGCTCGTAACAATGAACAAACGTCTCAGTGTCTGGTCCTGAGCGTTTGACTGCTTTTTCCACCCACAGAAGATGAAGACAGGCTCTTACCAAATTAAATCAGCCATTCCGGCTGCACAAAGAAACAAGCAAAAGACATTTTTATGCATGCAGAGAAAGCATTCGAGAAGCTGATTTGATTTGTGAGACATGTGAAAGCAGTCTATCTGCAGCGGTTTTTCACGATGGCTTGGTTTGACGTAGCAGCTAAGAAACTGGGCTTTCCTAGCATTGAGCTGTTCGTGAAGGTAAGATGTTCTCACGCTGAACCTTTGAGGAAATAACGACCTTTTATGAATAGGAGACGGCGATATTTACTAGCCTCAAACATTGCGGAAAGGATTCTTAACTGCTGTGCTCCGAATAAGCGTCTTACGATGTTTGCCAGTCTAAGCTCCTTAATGGTTTTTCATAATATATTGCGTGGTTTAATCATTTACTCATCATCGAGTTGTTTCTAAACAGGTATGAGTTTCTTCAGAGATGTTTTGAAGAATGCATGTAACCAAAAAGTTCATGGTTGACTTATAGTATGGAAGTCGATGGCTGCATCGACAAAAGAAGAGCATTTGAAGAATAACGGTACCCATTGATGTAGGGAAAATACTCTACCATCAATAAAAGACGATATTTAAAAAAATATTTACAACCTAAGCCATTTAGTACACATAGTATGGAACAAATACCATCAACAAAAGAAGATATTTTCTGAAAAATATCGGTATCCAAATTACAGTATCATCGATTTCCAAATACAAACTAAATATGATATTTTCAAGAATGCTGGTAACCTAATAGTTGGTGGTAGCCATTGACTTCCATAGCTTAGAGAAATAAGTCAAAATATGCATCAGTTAGTTGACGGTAGCCATTTAAAGCCATTTAAGTCAGCGGCTACCGTCGACTGTTTCCCTAACAACATTCTTCAAAATATCTTCTTTTGAGCTTAACAAAAAAAAAAGAAATGATTAACCTTTTTATCATTTAATTTATGTGGAACGAGGGACGAGGGATAAAAAAAGAAGCTTGTTAGGATTTTGGAGAACATAACCACACAAAAGTGACTGCTTTAGCCAAATGTGAACCATTGCATATTTATTTCACTTACAGTAACATAAGTAGTTTAAATATATATCATAATATGTCAGGTTTTTTAATTCTGCTGAGCACAAAGATATTTAGAAGAAAGGGTCACCATTGATTTATATATTCAATATATATATATATATTTCCCTACTATTGAAGTCAATGGTGACTCGAAAAACAGCCTGGTTACAAACAAAGAAATTCATACAGGCTTGGAAATACTTGAAAGTAACTATTCCTTTAACTGTTTGATTCAAAATAAAAATAGAGAGAAAAAACAAAGAACATTTAAGTAATTTATATTTTTAACTTTCCTTAAAATCCTGGTCTCATCATCCGGGGTCTTCATGCATTAGAAAATAAAACCAAAGCTCGCTCGAGCCCGCTGTGCTCTCGTCTGTACTGAAAGGAATGATGGGATAATGTGTGTGTCTCAGGCCGGCAGCGACGGGGAGAGCATCGGGAACTGTCCGTTCTCTCAGAGACTCTTCATGATCCTCTGGCTGAAAGGAGTCATCTTCAACGTCACCACTGTGGACCTCAAGAGGTGAAGCACAGAATACACACAACTCCATCACATTCATGGACTGATAAAATGTATTAAATGCAATATACAGTCACTTTAGAAGAGATGCATAAATAGAAATGCAGCACAGTTGCGATTACTATTACAGTGTTTATTAGTGTTCGTATTCATATTTAGAATGAGCTTTTATTTTTGAAAATTTCATTTTATTTTTCGAATTTTAACATTTTATTGTTCTTGTTCAATTTTTTTGATTTAGGTCATTAATTTATATTTTATTTTATATATTAAGCATTTTTTTATCTGCTCTTATTTGTGTGTGTGTGTATAATTTTAGTATTTCAAAAAAACAGTTTCCACTCTTTTTCATCTAATATTTATATTCATATATATATTTATATTTTTATTAATTTAATTTTTAATTTTCAATTCATGAAAATTCTTTTTAATAGTTTAGTTCAGCGGTTCCCAAACTTTTCAATATGAAGAGAAATGCTGCATTATCCAGCTACATCATTACGTGAAAAAACGCATAAATGATTTGAAAATATTTGTTATATATTTTTAAGCATACTTTATTAACAAATAAAACAAAAAATGTGGAAACAAAAAATGAAATGTGCTTCAGCGGCATTTTTTTTTTTTTTTTTATCTTTTTCCGCAGAAAGCCGGCGGATCTTCAGGATCTCGCTCCGGGAACCAACCCTCCGTTCATGACCTTCAACGGAGAGGTGCTGGTGGATGTCAACAAGATCGAAGAGTTTCTCGAGGAGCGACTGGTCCCACCGCGGTACTTTATTTAGCTTCACCTGACGCTGACTCAGATCCTTTTATAACTGCACACTGTTCATCCCAACATTAATAGGCATTAGTAAGCGGCTTATAAATGCCTTGTTATTAGAGTATCTATTACGAAGGAGATTTATTTTCCAAACAGAAATAAAGAGTTCATTCCAAACAGTTTATTCTTTTTTTTTTTTTTTCAACTTGAGAAAAAAAACGAACTCAGAAGAGTTGTGTTTGTTTAGTTTTTCTGTTTTAAAGATAACTGAGCCTTTATCATGCATTTATTAAAACTATTATTAAAGCTATTATCTTATGTCTAAATAATACGATCTATTAATGCGCGTCACGCTCACAACTCGTAAACAGCCGGTTTGTAAATAATGCAATACTTCATTTAGACGTGATAAACGGATAAAGTATGAATTAATAAACATTGTAGATATGCTCATAAATAAACAACAGCTGTCTTTACTGTATAAACCGCTTACTAATGCTGGGACAATGCTTTATAAAGGATGAATTCACTTAACTAATGATAGCGTGCAGTTATTATATAGTGTTACCTAAACAGCTTCAAACTGAACCCTGGTGTATTTTTTAAGATACCCAAAGTTGGCAGCGAAGCATCCAGAATCCAACACAGCGGGGATAGATGTATTTGCCAAGTTTTCTGCCTACATCAAGAACCCCCGTAAAGAAACTAACGAGGGTGAGTTTAGTTGGTTTTATTTGGCAGAAGTGAAATGCTGCCCTCTTCTTCTGTGATTGTGCTTTGATCCGGCGTCTGGCAGGTCTGGAGAAAGCTCTTCTGAAGTCTCTGAAGAGGTTGGATGAGTATTTGCAGACGCCGCTGACCGATGAAATAGATGCCAACGGCGTGGATGATCCCGGCGTGTCCAGACGCAGTTTTCTGGATGGACCTGACCTCACGCTGGCCGACTGCAACCTGCTGCCCAAACTACACATCATCAAGGTTTCCTTCGCTCGTTCTATGACTTTTCATAATCATTTCGCTCTCTCTGTATATATCTATACATATATAATTGCACACATTTTTACTCAGCATACACTGGATTTCCAGTTTCACAACCTCCATACTCTTCCTTGCAGATCGTTGCCAAGAAGTACAGGAGTTTTGAGATTCCTGCTGACTTGACCGGGGTTTGGCGATATATGAACAACGCCTACAAGAGAGAGGAGTTCATGAACACCTGCCCTGCTGAGCGAGAGATCGAGTTCGCCTACCTGGACGTCGCCAAAAAGATCAAATAGTTCAGGATGATGAGACAAGTAGTGCTAGTGTGTGTGTGCATTGGCGTCTGTGGTTTATGGGGACACCAATTAGTTTAATCACGTGGGTATTACATTCTGAAGGTGGTTTATGAGGACACCGCCAATTTAAATGGCGTTTTTGAAAGTTTCCTGCAGATTTTACAGTATAAAAACCATTACGCCTTTGGAGAGTCCCCATAAAACACTGTGTGTGTGTGTGTGTGTGTGTGTGTGTGTGTGTGTGTGCGTGTGTGTGTGCGCTCACTGGTGGAGCTGCACTATGCTACATTGATCACAAATCAGTAGACTGGCATACGTTTTCCTTCAATCAATGGCGGGACCAGGAAAATAGTTTAAGACCAGACACAGAGATAAAATCCTCTTTAACGATCAATCTGTCTTCATATATTACACAGACAGACATGATATTCACCAAGGGCCTTGACCAAATCCCAATCACCTTTAAGCCACGGATCTCTACATTATCTCTGGATTTTTCCTTCTGTTTTCTGCATGAGTTTTTACGCGCGCTCTGGTCAGGCCAGCGTATTTTCACATACATTTTCTATTCGCGTTTTTGTATTTAAAGAAATCACGTTTATTTTACAATCTCACCGTACGTGTTTAATGAATCTCTCCTTTTGTATCATCACGCGAGGCTATTACCCACACGTTTGCTAATTACGTTACCGATGGCCACGGATTCGTCTTTCCGATGGTTTCTTCCTTCCTCTTTGATTTTTGATGTTTTGTAATCGATGCGCCAAACCTGTGAAAGCACGCTATTTATGTAACCTTGCGCGAACGCCTTATGAAGCTCTGGGCGAGGAGACTTTAAATAAACCAATCAGAATTCATCATTAAGCCTCAATGGTTTTTAATTTCCTTCCCGTGTGATGAACGAGCGCCGCGTGAAGATACGAGCGAAATGACTCGTTGTCTGGTCTTCTGTCGGGTCTCGATGAGCGTCGCCCAAGCGACGGCAACTATTTGAGCAATCAGATCGATTTCGACGGCGTAATATCAACAGCTTTGTCTTTCCAGTCGACTTCGTCGCCATAGTGACCTCTGCCTTCGAGCTCACTCTTTAAACACTTTGCAATGACCACCGAGAGAGATATCCGTAGAAAAATAAAGTTCTCTTTATTATCACAGTATTTTTTGCATGCTTTCTCGCTTTTATTGGGGCTTGCAACAACGAAGGTGTTGTAGGTGAAAGGTTAAGAGCATTTCGTGCACAAAGTCAAAGGTACACACGTCACAGAGGTCAGAGGGGTCAGTCGTGTTATTGACGGTCCTTTGGGAAGAGTTTAAGCATCTCTGTTTGAGAACAGGATTTGTTGCTTGGTGAAACGAGGGAGAAATGGGAAGCTCGTCTCAGTTCTGAGAGCAGTACTTCCAGAAGCACACTGTTTTTGGAGAAAGATAAACAGTTTATTTCATTGCTTTTATCACGTTTTTGTTATACAGAGCGCTTGGTTTGCGTCATACCTCGCTTGTTGGTTTTCTTAGCTGACGGAAGAGACTTTTTATAGGCTTTTCCGTTGAGCTTGGGATCCATTTGATCAGTGCTGGCCTTCGGTGAAATCCCACCACCGTCTATAGTGGTCGCTGTGGTAGATTTCAGGTTTCCGTCCGTGACTGTCTGCAGGTTTTATAGCATATAAAATTTATAGCATAAATCACCAATTAAATTAAATTAAATAAATAAATAAATAAATAATTAAATAATATATATATATATATATATATATATATATATATATATATATATATATATATATAAAAGTATATTTATTTTTGTATCTGAGCGTGTATTTTATACCATTTTGTTCTTCTTCCCAGTACTTCAGTCCGTTGCTGTTTCCTTTGACGAATAAAAAGAAACAAACAAAAAAATTGCATTCAATATCATATAGCTCAAAAGTATGAGGTAAGATTTTAAATGTTTTTGAAAGAAGCCTCAATGCTGCATTTATTTGATCAATAAGTGTTATTTTAACATAATTCATATACTATAATAGTTTTAATAATAATTTTGTATTAATTAATTTATATTTTTAATCTTAATACTTGTTTAAGTTGTAATCTATTTTTGTTTTTAAATATTTCTATTTGTTTTAGTTATTTTAATGCTGAAGCATTTTTCTGCTACCTATAACACACCATCCGTGCTGCTTTATTTCAATTAGTTTTGTAAACATTATTTATTAATTTTTATTTCAACTATTTCAAATAGCAAAAGGTATTATTAGTATAGTATAATTAATAAAATAAAAATAAAATAAAATAAATTAAATTAAATTAAAATAAATTAAATTAAAATAAAATTTTACAAATTAAAATAAATAAAAAATGTAAAATTACACTAACAGAAAATTGTTAAATATTACAATTTCTGTTTTCTATGTAAATATATATATTAAAATGTCATTTATTCCTATGATCAGATCTGTATTTTCAGCATCATTCAAGTCGTATTCAGCGTCATATCTTTCAGAAATTATTCTAATATTTCTGCTCAAGAAACGTTTCTGATTATTACGCCGAAGGTTTTATTTTTTCAGGATTCACAGATGAATAGACAGGTCAAAAGAGCAGCATTTATTTGAAACGGATGAAATTTTTTTAAAAAAATGCCTGTGTTTGACACACCTCTGGTTATGATGGTGATTCGATGGCTCAGTGTGCGGTTCATCAACTTGTGAAGCTCTTCAAGAGCACCCAGCATCTTCACCAGCTCCTCCCGAGCGGTGACCGGGTCCGATCGGTCGGCCGCTGGCGGAGTGTCGTTTTCGTTTGAATCGATCGGCTTTGACGGTCTGAGCGGTCGGTTCTTCTCGGCATGCCGCTGGGAATCAGGTGAGCGGGTCGTGCGGTCGGTCCTCGGAGAACCATCACGAATCTCCTCGTGTCCTTCAGAAAGAAGAGTTAGTGGCTTAAGTGTATTATTGACACCCGTGTCTGAGGTTCTGTGTCTGATGTTTGGGCCGCTTGTCGCTGCAATCGTTTCGTCTAATGCTTTCATGGCTACGGTTTTTCCATCTCCGTCCGGAGATGTCGTCATCGGTCTGGTCTTCAGTAGCTTCTCAAGAATCCTCGTCGCTTGCGCTGCATCTTCCTCAGCGTTTCTCCACGGATCTGAAAGGAAATAACAGCATTTTGAATCCGTTAAAGCAAGTGCATCCAGAGACTTCGGTGTCCCTTTGGAGTTATGCGTCGCCGCCAAAAACTAAACGGCTTTCATAACCGCTCTCCACCTTTGGCGGGAACAACCAATCATTCGCCTTACTAGAAGTCAGAAGCATTTTTAAACTAACTTTTTTAAAACGTCGAACCAATTCGTTCACAAAATGATATAGTGCTTCGTAGCTGGTCAAAACACGCGGTGAATGCGATAAAACCTCCTTTTTTACCTCCTTTTTTTGGAACATGAGATATTTCAAACTTTTGGTAGCCAAACGGTTTCAGTTCCCACCAACAAAAAAATGCAACGGGAATGGACCAGTGTTCTTCGAAATACCATTGTATGCATTTCACATGAAAAAAGAAAGTCACACAAGTTTTAAAAAACACTTTTTGATGAGAGAGTTTTGGGTGGAGTAACCCTTTAACCTCCATTTTTAAACCCGTAGAGCGCAATGGAATGCATTTAATTAGTTTCAGCTACAGTAAAGTGTTTGCACGTCTCTAAAATTCCAGTTTATGGCTGGTATGATGCATCTCCTCTGAAAGGGTTTTTCTCATTTAGTGGCGTACTGATCTAAGTCCTGTTGACACTGAATTGTTCCCATACCCATAGAAACAAGTCAATGGGAATGCCAGCGCACCGAAGCCATCCAAGAGACGTCCCAAACTTCAAACATCTCCTAAAAGGCCTTTTCTTGGCTTGGACAAACATGCGAGATATAACAGATGATAAATGCCTTTACGTTCGAGCGACTTTCCTCATCATCATTCTGATCTTAGAGGTGGACGCTGACAAAGCGCTCGTTCGCGCTCATGTACAAACACATGTGGAGCCGCTCTCTGCCTGTGGCCGTGTTTACAGAAGTCTTGGGGAAGCCAGCGAGTTGTTAGGACGACGGCGGTGATGTCATAGGTGGGGTTTTTTGGACGCAGAAATGCAAAAAGAAAAACGTCGGCAAACACTGAACTTGCCATCACTCCATTAAACACTCTTTGAAGGGCCTCTCGATAAAATACGAGTAGCATTATCACCTTCATCAAAGGCGGTCGTGACCATTTTTCGCAATGAAGAAGTGCATCAGATTCCATGCATGCACACGCTACTAAATTAGCATGACCTGAATTACAGTAATGCTGTTTGTTACTTTCAGCTAATAAGAATCTTCTACACATATTGTAACATTCCCATTAAGTTATACTTAATTTAAAAAAAAACCCATTCCGTTTGACCATTTTGAGAACATTATTAAAGGTCAAATAACTGTTATGTATATGTTACTGGGAGAATGTTTGTCGTAACCGAGAGAGAAACGTTCTGAGAACGTTTCGTTGAAGATACACCGTGCACAGCGAACATCCAGGTCGAGGAGTTCTGTGAGACCATCAGAATTAACCCAAATGAGATCCGCTGAGACTTCGATGGCCTAATTCATAACTCTGCTTGAGCCAATTTTAGCTGGAAACCTGAATGCGAAGGCAGTTTTAAGGTTTGCACACACTGGAAGTGCGGACAGCACAAGACCAACAGAAGACCACAAGGGTCGGCGCCACTGGACTAATTATCTTGGTCCGGCGCCATCTCCGAGTCTGTAGGCTTGACAACAGTGAAACTTAACATCTCACACGACGGAGAAATCACAAATGAGATCTCATTAATATCTCGCACGTCACTCTTATAAAAAAGAAGAACTTACTGCATGACAGCCCTTGACTCACAGAGTTGTGTTTTTGTTCCTCCGAAGGGTTGAATGATCTGAGACTTTCTCAAAACATTGATGTCCATTTAATCTTTTAGATTAGTTTGCAGGTTGTTTTCAGGAGTTCCTGAATTTGTCTTATAATTGATGAATTGTACACAAACACTGAATAAATTGAATTTATAAAGCATAATAAAAATTAACTTGAAATATGGCATGGCATTACAAATTGAAAAAAAGATATATATATATATTTTTTTATTTTTTATTTATTTATTTACTTATTGTCTTATTTTCCATTACAAAAAGTTTTTAAACATTTATTTTAGGGTCTCTAAGCAAGTTCTTTACTAGCATGCATATTACTAGAATAATATCATTTCATTAGTAGTAATTAAGCACATATTAATGCTGTATTCTACATGACCTTATTCCACATCCCTAGTCTCACCCAGTACCAAATTAACAATCGCCTTACTAACTATTATTAGCAATGTATTAAGAGAAAAGTCTTCAAAATATTAAGGCTCGTTTAAAATGTGCGGTGAAACAAGAAAAATAACCTTTCTATTATTTTTCTTAATGCACGGACATTTTTTCTCGTCTCTCATGTAAATGCATCTTTACTAAAGAACATTTGTACCAAAAAGCAGGAAAGATATCGAGCAAGAAAACAATGCTCGCAGGGAAACGCCGAAGCCAGGAGATGCATGCACTAATCAAATGTGCACGTGTAAACAGATTTAGATAAATGCGTGAACTGTGTTTTGACCGCCTCACCTCCATCAGCCGGTTCTCCGGGCATCAGCGGCGGCGTCCGACACCGACGCGACGGTCAGCAGAGCAGCCGTGGTCAATAGTTTCAACATCTCAGTGACCTGAAGGAGAGACGGTCCAGCTGCGAATGAGAGCTAAATGAATCAATCTTAAAAACGGCAAGCCGCAGACCCGCCGCGCTCTTTAGCACCGATGCGCCTCTAAGATGAGAAGGCTTGTCAGGTGTGTTAACTTTACAGGATTTTACGCCGCTCTTCTTCTACCGTCACGCCGCATCCACCGGGCCTTTTAAAACGAGACACCCACACCGACGCCGTCCAATCAGACCGCTCGGCCCGTCCGGGCCTGGTGTGACATTTGGGGCCGTGTTTGGCTTCGGGGTCTCCATTGTGAAGGCGGCGGCAGGCTGTGGGCCCTTCTGCGTCAGAGGCCCTTTTTACTCCGGCCCCTGTGCAAACACATTAAGAAGTGCCTTATCACTGCTTACACAGCAGCGCACCCGATGACTTTGTCCACTCCTCGACGGGGTCAAAAGGGCCGTCCCCAATCCGGACGACGTTTGATGCGTGCGCCAATGCAAATAGCCCTCATGCATATGAAAGAAAATTAGCATGACTTGAAGTGCGGGACGAGAAAAAGAGAAAACAAGCGCGCCGGTGACTGTTATTACTTTACCTGATCCATCACACTTACGCAACACGTCTTTTTAAATGAAACAATTGTATTAATCGTATCACTTATTTAGGTAGCTTTTGTTTGCAATATGAACACAGATTTGATTCATTTGCATTTCAGTTTTAGTTTTTGTCATTTTAAAGCTTTCATTCTTAGGTTTTACTAACGAAATGCGCATGAACTGAAATGCAGCATGCATTCGATAATCGGAAATGAGGCGACTCTACGAAAATAAATGCATTGGTGCATAAACAAATTATAAACTTATATTAAAAGTATTTCATGTTATGGTGTAATTTTTTTAAACATAGGAGTGTTTTGAAACGTCTACGTTATGTCAGGTCCTATTTAAAATATTTATAAAATAATATGCATGAATATAATGACTTTTTGTCATAATAAAAAGGTTTCAGTTTACTGTCACAACAATAAACCAATCACATTTATATAATAATAATAATATAACTCTAATATAATATATAATAGCAATATAATAATAATAAAATATATCCATAAGTCCATGAGTACTGATTATTATTTTACTATTATTTATATATTATTATAGTATTTATTATTTGTTGAATTTTATTGTAGCAACTTATTATGTGCTTTATTATTATTATTATTATTATTATTATTAATCATTATTCTTTAAAATATTTCCATAGAAACTTTTCTTTTTACGTTTTTATTTTTGCATTTGAACATTTTAAATTAAACCGATCGTAAATGAAGTAAGGAACAGGAAATGACATCATTTCAAGCTGGTAAGTTGTATTCTGACTGGTTACCAGGGTGATCTGGGGGTTTTTATTATGGGCCAGTGTCTTTTCTTGGCTGTATTTCCCAAATGCACTGATAAGCTTAGTTACAAACCAACGGAGCGACGATCAACTTAGGCTTACAGTGCTTTGGGAAATGCAGCCCTGCAGGTCTCCACCGCATTTTATAGAAATCATTCACGTGTAGATCCTTACACATGCAAGCCTCTCTAATAAAGCACGCCTCTTTAGGATGCAAGCCGTAAAAGCCGTAAAGTTTGGACGTGAGTTGCTGCTGGAAGTCAGTGACACAGGAAGTGTCCGTTAGTGTTTGCTCTGGCCGTGATGTCAGGAGCGAGGGGCGGGAATGCGGTCAGAGACGAGGAGCGGAGACTCAATGGAGGTTGCTGGGAAAGGAGAAGAAGACCTGAGAGCATCCAGCTATTCATCACCCTTTCAGAAGCAGCAGGCAAAAACCGTGTCCTGACACACAGCGTAAACGTTTGTTTGTTTGTATACCAGGTTTCCAGACCCAGGCTTTCCAATTCACTGAACTTAATGCACCAGTCTTGTTCCTTGCAGAGATTTTTGGAACATTTTTATTTTTTGCAATATAAATCACAAATATTTCATTATATTATAGTCTTTTTTTCACTATTGTCTGAATAATAATAATAATAATAATAAAATATATATAAAAAAAAAATATATATATATATATATATATATATATATAGTAATAATAATAATAATAATAATAATAAGTATATATATATAAAAATATATATTATATGTCTGAATAATAAAATTATGTCTATTATGTCTAAATAATAATAATAATAATAATAATAATAAAATATATAAATATATATATATATATATATATATATATATATATATAATAATAATAATAAT
Organism: Puntigrus tetrazona; assembly: GCF_018831695.1. Lineage (NCBI taxonomy): Eukaryota > Metazoa > Chordata > Actinopteri > Cypriniformes > Cyprinidae > Puntigrus > Puntigrus tetrazona. The sequence continues at coordinate 1,472,870 of NC_056699.1, forward strand.
AATAATAATATATATATATATATATATATATATATATATATATATATATATATATATATATATAAAATATTCACTTTGTCAATACTAAAAAATAGCTCAAATAAAACTAGTTAATAGTTAACAAGTGTTACCTTAATTTTCAATTATTTTTATATTAATATTTTAAAATATAATTTATCCATTAACATTAACTGCTTTTGAATGTTTTTCTTCTCAGGGTAAAGGAGTTAGTCTTTTTCCTGGTCATGTGCTGGAGTTCTTCACCAGAGGGCAGTGTTGGATTAAATGTATCTTGTCCTGGGTGAGATTATAAAGTGAGATGAAGCTTTTTTTTCCTGTGGTATTGTAGAATACTGAGCACGTTTTGCATTGCTGTAATGTATGTAATTGTATTTTCTTATTAATTTTATTGCATTTAAAAAAATTACTTTACCTTAATTTTGCATGTTTTTTTTTTTTGAGCTCATTCTGGTGCGATGTGTATAATACTAATTTTTGACCTTAGTGCTCGCTTCAAACAACAAAAGCTACGTTTCTGTGAAGCGGTTAAAAATGTATTTCAACAAAAATGCATTTAATGAAAAGTGGCAGTGAGGACATTACGTCCAAACTAACGTTCATATTCGTTTGCAAATCCGGATCCAAAGTATCTGACATCAAACTTTGGTCAGCGTTACTAATAATGTTTCTGCCTGCTAGAAGGATTTCTGAAGGATGAATACATTTTGCAGCACATCTGAGGATGATGCTGAGGATGCTCGTGATCGAGGACAGTGTGAGGTCTGGACAGAAAGAGGAAGGAAAGGTCAGGCCAGCCAGAAAAGAGCGATTTGTTTTCAGTGAAACTGGAGATCCTCCCCACTTACCGCCGGCGCAACCTGGCGGAATCAATTACCACTTGTCAGGATGAAACCCGAGCCATGCAACACACAATAAGGGCACGACCTGAGAATTCTGTGTGTGTGTGTGTGTGTGTGTGTGTGTGTGTGTGTGTGTGTTATTTGTGATTTTATTTGTGACTTTTACGTATTTGTTTGTTTGTTTGCACAGGCCAGTCAGGCCCAAACCGATACAAAATCTTTTCAATTGTTTTTATTTTTGTTTTTATATGTCCTTCTTGAATAAATGAGAAGTTATTTAACATTTATGAATACTGCAGTATAGTACATATTATTTTATGATATCTAAAATCTGGATGATCCACGTTATGAAGTTTAATCACTTTTTATTTCTAATGGGGCATGTTGCCTGGCAACCACAGACAGTCTTTAAACTAATTATTTTATGCGAAACATATCTGAGCATTAATCATTAATATAGTAATTTATCACATTTTTATTCGGGTTTTAGCATTTTTAGCACATCAAAGTATTTTGCAACATGCTTATTATACTGCAATACGGTATAAAATATATTTTTGTTTAAATAGTTAATTTCACATTTAAATGTTACCTGTTTCTTTCATTATTTGAATCATTATTGTTACTTTCATTTCAATCCTTTGAGTTTCTGAGTAAAAATTGTTGTAAAATACAATCCTACGCTTGTTTATTGTACTGTACATATCTGCTCATTTGGTGAAATAATTGTCTATTGTTAATTAGCATTAATACTAATCATTGTTATTAAATATACGTGCATTTTATCATATCGCTGTTTTATGGAATCAAAAGTAGCTCGCTTTCTGTGTTACTGTGATTTTAATATTTTTGCCACATGCTCCAATAACGTACATAAGCATGCATCAAAATAAATAAATCTTGCCAAAACATATTTAATATAAAATATAATTGTAAAAGTGGAGATGAAATTTAAAATATATTTAGTTTCAACCTTCATACATCAAATATATTTCAAAATGTTTTAATGGGCAGAAAAATACATCTACAATCAAACATCCATTTTGGTTTTATTAACTTTTAAAAATGTATTATATATCAAAAATATATAAAAATAAAAAAGTGAAGTGTGAATGCATTTTCTCTAAAATATATGAAGTGCAAAATATATATATATATATATATATATATATATATATATATATAAATAAATACATTGGTAAAATATATACAGTATGTAATCGTATTTTTGAAACATATTTGATAATTATATATTTTTGTGTATATTTTAGAAATATATTTGAAAGTTTATACATTTTTGGCTGTATGCGTTTTCATTTTAGTTTTAGTCGAAATTGACAAAATCTCCTTAATTCTCTTTTTATTGCTCGTTCTGTTTCTTCAGCGCTGGTTGATTTTGGTGTTCTGATTGAGTGTGTGTGTGTGTGTGTGTGTGTGTGTGTGTGTGTGTGTGTGTGTGTGTGTGTATTGTGGCGGCTGTCCTCTACACCTCACGGACGCTTCTGACTCACCAGAGGCCAGTGTGGTTCAGGAAGGTTTGGAAACGTCTGAAACCTCTAACCACAGGAGCAGGCCGGCCACCCAAGCCGACAGACTGTGGCGAGAGCCAGCGTGCCACCACGCCTCTGTGCCACACACCGACCCAACAGAACACGCTCACCGCAGACATCATAGAGTTACAGCACGCACAGCCCAAATATCAGAGCGTCCTCGGATTCTGTGCATTATCAGGGTGCGTGCTGTACATGGATACTGTCACGACCGACTACATATATAGTACATGTGTGGGCCTGGAGCACAAAAAGCAAGGACATTAAGCAAATATAATAGATGTTTGTCAATTACTTTTTTTTTTTTTGCCCTCAGATTCCAGATTTTCAAACCGTGCATCGACGCAAAAGCATGTTTATTGAGATGTCATGATTTCTTATGGCGGTTTTATGACGCATACAGATACACAAAAAACGACTAATTATTATTGCGGTTTAAAACACGCATTCTACTTAATTATCCGTTAAAAACGTATTCCCATCATGCAAAGCTTTTCAGCGTCAGGAAATGCTCTAATATGCCAATGACTTGCTGTTTAAGAAATGTTATACGTTGAAAACAGATTCACGTTTCTGGGAAACTGCGTGAGTTTTGCTTTTCAGGATTCTTTGATGAGCGAAAAAGGTCAAAAGAGCATTAATTGGAAAAAGAAATCTGTTCATTGAATGCGCCGCTGCGGTTTTTTTAAATGCAGAAAACGTGACGTGCCAAATCTCGCGTTTGCGTGATGTTTTGAGCTGAAGAAAAGAACAAAAATAAATCTTGGCCCGTTCATTTCACGTCTTGCCTTCCTAAATCGCTCTAACTTAAAGCAGTTTTCAACCAATGCCAGAGGAAATGCGCAACTGGACTGAACCTTCCAGATCAAGACATCTCAGTCCTTCTTAACTCACGATGACAGCTCGATCTACAATATTACAGCCGGCAACACCGCCGTATAACATCACGGAGACCGCAGTGTGACAGACACCGGCCTTTCAAGAGGCACTGAAGCACGGCGGCCCAGAGAGAAGAAAAACCCAAGGAAGAAGCGGGACGAGGAGCTCGAGGAGGCGTCTCCCAGCGTCCTGAAGGAAATTGAGGGACTGACGCAGCGGCGATTGGTTACTATTAGGGAGACACTAATGGGTGTGACATTGATAAGGACCGTAACCCGATCGCATGTTTTTAGTGCTAACTTCTGCACTCCCGTCCAGCCATCAATCATTATTGCACGCCGGGCCAAGTCCTCGGCTCGCTAAATATTTAATCAGCTTTAAAAAGATTACGGGCCAAAAAGGAGAAAAAGGATCACGCTCTTTCCTTTTTTTTTTTTTTTTTTTCCTCTTTTCAGTTTCTGTTTGCGTTTACGAACCGAAGAGGAAACAGTGAAGTTTATAGCTGGGGTTATTAAAATGTATGCTAATTTTTAAAAGAAATTTTTTAGCTTCATTTTACTTTTGATGTGCATTTCGTCATTTTGTGCATGTCTGTAGTGCGTTTCATTTTTGTGACTCAGGTTAAAGCAAAATGTAAAAGGAAAAAAAACATTACAATAACTGAATACAAAAAGTGATCATGCTAATTTAAAGTTATCTGCTCTTTAATTATGTTCTCAAAAAAGCAACACTAAAGCATTGTTTAATACATCTTGCATAGAGCGACTTATTTCTAAATCATTTTAGCTGAGCGTTCATCTTAGTTTTTTTTTAATTGCTTCAGAATGTTCAAAACATTTTATACAAGCAACATTTTATAACGTTCCCTTAACACACACACACACACACACACACACACACACACACACACACACACACACACACACTCACACTCACACACACACACACACACACACACACACACACACTTAGCAATGGAAATGTTGGCAAGACACTCTGTCAAGTTTATTTCAAACTTATGAACAAACATTCATATAAAATTTAACAGAAAAAGCATAAACATTAACATAAACATTATTTCATACGTTATTCACGGACCTTTTATTATTACAATTTAATTCAGACTATTCGAGAACATTCAAAAGTAACATTTCCCTAATATTTGCAACATGGAGAGTTCTTATAACAAAAATAACAAAAGCCTGACATTTTGATGATTCTCTGAACACGCAGAAATAATTTTCATAACTTCGCGCCAACACTTCTAGAGCATATTTTAGTTAGGCCACATTTCCTACAACTGCTTGACTGATGTCTACCAAAACGGATGCTGTCGTTCGGCGCACAATATTTAAGCCACACGCTCCCTGTCCCTCACGGCTGTCATCCGGGCCCCTGACACATTCCCAAAGTCACGGACACCTGAGCGGAGCCGTAATTAAAGTATAGGTTACCGCATACAGCACGGTGTCCGGTGACCGGAGCGGAGATCCGATACCTGGAGCTCTGGTTCTACAGCACCGGACCCCCATTAGCAGGTATGAATTATACATTCAGCACGTGGTACTTATAGCACAGAGAAAGCGAGAAGGACGACAGGAGAAAACAAGTGATAAAAGAGAGTGAGTGATCAGTGAGGGACAGGTGGGCATGAACGAGGAGCGAAGAAACGGACATTAACCTTGGCTCAAAAGTGCATGATGTCATAATGCGTTTTAGTAGCATCACTTAAATGATCGAGACAGCGGGGCGTAGACTTTAGTAATTCATTTAAAATGACAATTTACGTATAAAAACAATCATTTTATGAGGGCTGCGCTCAGTGATGCGTTTTGTGAACTTTTTTGGGCCAGTAAAAGTTGGGCCATGTTTGTTTTCCTTTAAGATTTTATTCTTTTCTTTTTATTGAATATACATAATATATAAACCATATAATAATAATAATAATAATAATTGAATACAGGCTTACTGTCAGAGCAAAGTAGATTAAAAATTGTAATCTGTTGCTGATTCTGAACTACACAAAAAAAAAGTAATCCGTTACATTCCATGATTTAGGTAATCTGCGTTTTAGATTACTTTTGAGTTAGCTCGTTTTTTCACATTGATTTAAACAGGATAATTAGATTTTTTTAACTAAATGTCAGTAGCTGATTATCGAATCGTCTTCTCCATAAAACTGTACGACTTTCTGAATGTAAGCAGAATTAAGCGATTTAAAAAGATGAATTCGAATAAATTATTGCTGTTAACGCGAGTAATATTTAATCATAAAATCCACAAACAGTAAATACAGAATCTGATTACAGAAATATTTTAAAATGTAAAATATACTAAAAGACATTAAAAAAGATTACAGATACGTTTATGTTCAGAGTTCCTGGCGCCAAAAGCCTTTTAAAAGTCAGGAGGTAACCATAACAACACTCAGCTCGAGCGTTTTCCGTTACAGCGCGACGGTTGACGGTCTACAAAATATAGGTAACGTTATTGTTGTCATGTATTACCTTGTTCTAGATATCATTTCATATAGGTTCGGACAAATTTAACAGCGATAAATAACGTTAAATCAGCGGTTGTGCAGCTAGCCCGAAGAGACAAAAAGTCGACCGTACACGTTATAATTTAGGCTACATACGGAGCAAAACCTGAGCAAACTTCATCTCTAAACTACAGAATACTTTACACCAGAAAAACGGATGATTTTATCACGTCTCAACGAGCTGAAGAAACCTGATCCGATCAGCACTTAGCGACAAAAAACCTCCAAAGAGCTTCCCGACAGCAGCCGGTGAATAAAACCAAACATTTTAAAGCACGTTTTTGCTCAGTTATATCTAGAGAGAAAAAATAAATTTGTATAAAAGACTAAAAGTAGATACAGCTATTAGATCTCGTCACGGTGTGGTTTAGTGTGAAGGAGCACTCGACGAGAATAAATAAACTTAAACAGTTTTAATCCTCTTCAAACGGATAAAATAATAATAGACATGCAGAACGTAAACCACACGTATCAACCTCGACGACCGGACCAAGGAGAGCTCAAACACACAGGACTTAAATATACAACGTAAATACTTCAACTACACACAGCTGAACACAATATGACAATTAACTACAAGTGGGTCACACGGAACACATGGCACACGACAACAACAACAACAACAAGAAGTCCACGTGTGACAGATCTTATAGGTCTATATTATATTAATGTACTGTAACTTTAGGTCAAACAGTAGCAGCACTAAGGTTTTCCCAGCGAAATTGTGAATTGATCAGATAAATGAAATAATAAACAGAACTTGCCAGATGCACACATTTAAATATAGTCTCTCTAGTAATTGCGAAAAAAAAAACAATTTTTTATCTCTTATTTTATTTTTGTAGAACAATAAGGAGACAGTCTGAACCTAGCTGTTCAGAGAGTGTTCTCACAAATCAAAGGCATGCAAGAACAAAACGTCCTTAAAGTAATGTTTATGGAATGTTCTTGATCGTATTTGATGTCACGCTCTCAAGATATTTTAAGCAGTAAACGTTCTCATACTCGTGAGAAAACGTTTTAGAATATTAAAAATAAACACTCAAATTATGCTATATTGGGAAAATATGAAATAAAACATTTAAGTCACTTATAGTATATTAAAAGTCTAAATAAATGTTTGAATAACACATTTGGCGTGAAAATAAAGGCAGTAGAATGTTGTAGAAACCTTTTTTTAATCTTTAAATAATGCAATCGTTAAGAAAACTGGACATCAATGTATCAGAAACATTTCTAAACAGCGTTAAAACATTTTTTGTGCAACTGCTGCAGTATTCACGTCTTTTAAAAAGTGCTGGTGGGTTGACTAGGGCGTTCAGACTTGGCATTGCTGTTTCTGTGTACGATTTTAAAGAGATCTCATTTGTGAAGTCTACAGGTCCGGGGTCAGTGGGTTGGTCAGTCAAACTCAGGGTGGGTTTTGACAGTGACAGCCGATACACTTCATCTGTGATTACAGGACTTTTCCATCTCATGGATTTGCCTGCAACTCCCACAATATTGATCCTCTAATAAAAGTCAACATGGAGAAGCAGAAAGATGCAGAATGAAATTACTGCCATCTCTTTCTTACCTTCTCTCTCTGTCTTTCAGCTAGTTCCTTGGCTCCTCCTCCATTTCTCCGGTTGGCACAGAGGATGAGATCCGGCTTTGACAGATGGGGCGGCTGGGACGCAAGTGATGTAGATGAAGACAGATTCTGGCGATGTGTGTTCTGGGTGAGGAGAGGGTGAAGGAACGGCTAGAAGCATTGCTGCAACTGTCTGAAAGAATGTAGCCATGGTATTTTCCGTTATGTATTTTATATATTTTCATGTCAGCATCACACAGTACATCTTAACATACTAAATACAATATTACACTCAAAATTGGTGTGACTTATATGTTGTTTGCATATATATATATATATATATATATATATATATATATATATATATATATATGTATAATTTTTCATGGTCTTTAATGGAAAAGTTGCTGTTTTACAGGCTGAAGGTGTAGTTGCAACATCTACCAGTGGGAGCTAACTAAGCCAAGCCATTTGAAATATCCATTTAACTAAGAGAAAGACATTGTTCTCCAGGAAGTGACATCATTTTAGAAGGGGAAACAGCAGCTCAAACATTATTAAGTAGCAACAGTAGGTTTGATGGATTCTGTGATGTGTTGGTTCTTTACTGTAAAACGCTGCGACCTGATTGATATTGAAAAATATAGAAATATCACCTTAATGGTGGTAAACTAACCATCAGTCCTTTAGTTTGTTAGTCAGTTGTTTTCTTGTAATTGTACAATTATTAGGCGATACTTAATTTAGTAAAAGTAGTTGAATACATACACTGTATGCATTTACACATGCATTTTTCTTGGTGTTATTTGACATGAAAATGATGAATTATCTGATATTTTAGGCTCATTTTTCCCACTAAAATGTAATGCTTTCAATGAAAATGATACTATTGCTTAATTACGTTCTCTGGATGTTTAAATCATATTTAATTGGCCTTTAGTTTAAAAATAAATATTCACATAAAACATAAAAACATGTTCATCTTAGGAGAGGAGGTTTTGTGTCATGGCATTGACCTTTGACCTCCCGTTGACCTGAAAGAATTTGAATATGGATTATTAATAATAGGCCAAAACAACACAGCGACTGCAATATTGTAGAGTTGTAGAAATCAGCAAAAATATTTAGTCAGCTTCACAGAAGTAAAATGACACTTTTCGGTGTGATCATTTTGCTGTAAGAGTTAGATATTAATATTTATGGTCGGCAACAATACAGATGTAATAATAATAGCCAGAGCATATTATCTTACTTTCAGATATTTTACCCTGAAATGCACTGAAATAAATTTACAGAGTGTTGTATTGTTACATGGATCAATTGCTTTAAAGTACATCATAATTTGAGAGGCGTATCAAAGCTATTGATGTTTTTGAAGAGTCGGTAACTGCTTAATTATGTCAATTAAATCCATAAACTTTCATTTCTATTCAGCAAATGAAACCCATGGTGCAAACTTTTTGATCCAGCAGCAAAAGTTTTACTTGTAGAATATCACTCAATCATTCTCTCTTGCAATAAGACTGTTGTTTACTTCTAGGTCATGCTTTCATTTTCTTACAAGAATGCACTTTGAAATCTTTTTAAAGACAGCTGTGTCGCCACTGTGATTTATGGCTTGATATGAAGCAGGAAGGAGGGTGGGGGATCAATGTGACATCAGAAAGTACCCATAAGTCCATTTCCAGAAACAGTATGCAGTCTAAAACCTGACATAGATACAGTGTCATTGAAAGAATGGACATTTTAATAAATATATATAATTTTTTTTTTTTTAAATATTGCAAACAATGACAAATGCTGAGGAGAACATTTCTGCATTTTCCCATTACATTTTAGGATGGTGTAACCACTTTTAATATTTAGGCTCAAACTTTTTTTATATAATTTATATATATATATATATATATATATATATATATATATATATATATATATATATATATATATATATATAATATATATCAAATTTGTATTATTAAATTTTTTTTTTATTAAAATAAAATAAAGTGTAAGTAATTTAGCAGACAATATATATTTTATATATATATATATATATATATATATATATATATATATATATAATTTATTTATTTTTTTAAATAATATGAATTATTTATTTACCTTTTTAGTGCTAATATGCAAAACCAAAAGTGCGATAATTATCTATTTTAAATGTCGCTGAAAAATGTTGGTGATTGGGCTACTTGTTTGAGTGACTAATTAACAGAAAGATAAATGTTTGAGAAACCTGAGTCATTGCAGTTTCATTAATGGTGGCAAAATAAAGCAGAGCAGCTTTAATAAGAAAATGAGAAAACATGGGCCTTAGAAGCTTCATAAATTTAAGCTGTGAATGTTTCTTTCCCATTATCACCCTTCGGGAGCTGTTTTGCAGTCTGTTTGATATCCTACTTCTGCTCCTTTCCGCAGCATTGCTCTGGCATCTCGTGTGGAGCGTTGACTAGTTAGTTAATTGAGAGCCTCCTGAGACCCCGGCTAGTTTGAGAAGAACCAAGTAAAATAGGATTGTTCTCTCGGGAACAACGGAGGAGTTTGGAAGAGCCCAGGGACAAGCATTGAAGAGCGAGGCCAGGCAGGCCATGACAGGTAAACAACAACGGTCCCTCCTCTCTCAGGCTGATCCTGTCCAGGAACTAGTGGGCTGAAACTAAGAAAGGGGAAAATGGGATGTTTTTAATGTGGAGTTGAAAGGGAAATTCTGTTGAACCTGGTAAACAGACTGTGTATGTTTTCCAAATGTAAACCTTTTTGAAACACAGAACCTGTGTTTTCTCCTCTCCCTCTTAAATAATATATTTAATGTTTTGGTTGAAGTTTTTTTATTGTTATTTTAGTTATATATACAAACAGAATACAGTCTCCAGAGAACAGGTTTAAATTGCACAGAAAAAAGAAAGAAAGTAATAATAATATAAACAATATATATATATGAAGACAAAAACATAACATAACAAGAGAGTGTCCATTATATACATTTGGTAAAATTAATATATAAAATAAATAGTAATAACGATAGCAGAAATTAGAGTTTTCTATATGCATTCTTGGGAAACAAAAACCTATTTTTTTTCCTTTTAAATACTATAGATTTTATTATCTTTATTTTATTTTATTTAAATATCTTATATATCTTGTTTAAAGTTTTTTTAAGTTAAAGTTTATGTTTCCATTGCACATAAAATAACAATAATGATAATAATAACATGATAATACTAATGATATTAGTAATAAGTGTACATTATATACTATAGGAGAGAGAGAGAGAGAGAGAATGAAAAACTATATATAGTGTGTGTTAACAGAAGATAGAAAAGTTTATCAAGATATCACTTAACTTGCATTTAAAGTCAAGACAAACTGTCAAGCATTTAATATAGAAATAGCTTTGTAGATTCTCTTATTCTCTCAAAACGAATGGGAAAATATTACCTGCGCTTGATAATTTATGCAAAAGCCAATATGAGCTTTGGAAATCAATTCATAGGAAATCAATGCACGTTAACACTGTTTATTTAGCATTTCTCATGTCATTAGCCTTAATTTCAAGGTATCTTCGGCATCCTCTGACCTCCAAGAAGTGAAATGCTGAACCTTGACCCCAGTAACAGAGATTCCTGTTGGATTTGTGTTCCACAACAGGATGAATCCTTGTTACTGAGAGCAAGAGGTCAGATTTTCTCCTGCACCTCTGACGACTAGCGTTCTCTCTGCTGCTCTGAAAAAGAAAAAAAAAAAAAAAAACATAAGAAATACAGATTTGCGCTGGTAAATCCTGCAAGTGTATACAGGATAGAGGTGCATCATTAAAGCGTCTGTGGGGTATGTGGCGGTTCTCCTGGGTCCCTGGTGACACAGCTGATGGCAGCTAACAAAGCGGGGTTAAACAGATTGAGTGAAGTGTCTGATTGTTTGACCTTAACTCCTGTTGTTCTCCCATCCCCCTGTGTTTTTGTGTTTGGGGAAGGAAACTTAAATCAGCAATTAACATAAATAATTAACTACTCCCTGAGATTAATTATTAATGTGTCGGAGGAGTGATTGCTCCCGCTTGAGACTGAGATAGCACCTCTAGAGCTGGGAAAAAGCCCACGACTTTTTTTTGCGCTTTCACCTTTTAGTTGGAGAACTTCATTTTAGGATGCTTTTTTTATTTGCCCATTCACAAATTTAATCTTTTTAAATATCTCAGTTGTGTATTTAGTGTTGTTATATTATTATTTATATATTTTATGTTCTTTGGTTTATATAATTTTTATATTTCTTTTCTTTTATGGTTAAAAGTTATTTTTGTTTAAGTTATTCATTTTAGTGCTTCAGCTTAAACTTATTTTATTTCAAGTAGCTCCCAAGGCATCATTTCTAAATTTCTACAGTTATTTTATTATTTTTATTTACATATTTTTATTTATTTTAAGCATTATTTCAACTACTAAAGCAATGGGATGAAATGCTTTTTGGACTTTTGCCAAAAGCATTCTTTTTCTAAAATGTTTTCTTCTGTATTTGATATACACACACACACACACACACACACACACACACACATATATATATATATATATATATATATATATATATATCTTATGTTTTATTTTTAAATAGTTATTAACAACAACAATACTGATCCTTAGCAGCAAAAAACAGAGACTGCTTTAATGCATCTCAGCTGTTTTCTGTAGAAAATTGTAATACTCAGTATGAACTTCATCTTGTCTCATCATGCTCTTTCCGAGGCAAATGATATACAATATCCACAACTTTTTCATAGTCTCCATTTGCTCTCAATTTAATCTCATTGCTGCATAAAATAAGCTATAGAGGTCTCGCGTATAATTGCCTGGGTTTTCAAAGATTTTCTCCTTTACATTTTCTGGACCGCTCTGGTCGAAATCCACACACACTATGTTTCGGTTCTTGTCGTCTTGTCTGTAATTCTGTCTTTACACCTTTATCTACTCTGATCCCTCTCTCGCTGTTTGTGTACTCGGAGCGTCTGTATCATGTTGCTGAGATCTGGCTCGTTAATTGCTCGGTAATTACAGTGCTTCTGTTGATCTGTTCATTTCACAGCGCTGCTACAAACCTTTTAGGCTGTCTGCTGGAGCTCAGACTCTATTGGATTTGGCTCATGTGCCGGTCTAACGCTCTGAGAGCTGCTCTAATGTGCTGTCAGCTGCTCCACATGCACTTCCTCTGTCGTGATGCACTTGTCTGTCTGGACAACTGTTGCGTCTGCAGCACCCAGACGAGCTGATCTGATCTGATGTCACGTACACTCAAAGTGTTGACGGTAACAGATTGTGTTTTCCTCCATGTCTGTGCTAAACGCATTCCGTTGAAATCAACAGATTCACAGCATTTTCTGACATAGTCATGTGCTAAGATTACACTCAAAGCACAGCGTGTTTAGTATCATTGAGAAACATGAGAAAAATACATTTAATGTATTCCATATATATATATATATATATATATATATATATATATATATATATATATATATATATATATACATTATATTTTATATAATATAGTTTTTTAAATAGTTAATTTATTGTATTATAATAAATAAATTTCAATTGAAATAAATTAATGTATTAAATGAATGTCAAACTTTTTAAAATAAAATAAATGTTATATTGTAAATGTCTTTATTTCAGTTAGCTTAATTTCAAGTACTTTTTTTTTGCTTTTATTTTAGTATAGTTAACTAAAAACAAAAAACGTATGTTTTCAAACGTTTTCTAAAAAGCTGATGATTTACAAATTGTGACTCAACATATTATAAATGCATCTGTTATAGCTTAAATGATTTATTATGAAAGTCTCCCTTATGAATTACCCATTTTAAAGCCCAATCAGAGGCCTTTCTTACCCTCAGACGTTACCAGCAGAGATCTTTCTTAACTTCTGCTCTTCCTTGGGGCTCCGACCAAAGTAACTGAGAACCTGCTGGTATCATCCTCGTCTTCAATGGCAGCCACAGCCTCTGGACTCCAAACTCTGAACGCCGCTTATCTTTACAGCCGCTAATACTGGCTGAGGAACCCAGTGATGGGACCGGCCCGTGTTAACCATTAACACCCAAACTTGCACCCTTTTTCATCCTGGTGAGTTCCTAATGTAACGTTTTACACCACAATGCATTTATCATGTCTTGTTTGGCCCACATTGTTACGAACAAAATGAAAGGATATCATTCATATTTCTCTGCAATGTGAACATGCAGCATTTTCACATAGCGCTATGCATCAAAAGTACCAGTGTCTTTAAAAACAACATAGCAAGGCAATTCTAAGTTTATGATATGATATTCAGTTCTTATCAATTTGCAGACCTTTACAACATCCAACAGCCATAGGCAATTATTAGCAAACTTGTTCATCAGATTCAAAGGCATGTTGCCATTAAACCAAACCTTCACGCACAACCTATGCCTCATTTTCTCTGTAATCTGCAAAAAGTTCAAAAGTCCGGTTGATAATCAGTTATATTTGTAAAGATAAAAAATGGACTAGAACAAGCTGTCCTCAGCAAACTGACTCAACAAACAAGCTCACAATGAAACCAAGCCATTTATTCTAATAGTATTTTGTCGCCCCTCATGTTTACGCTGTAGTTTAAATTGCAAAGCAGCACGAGATGAGCTCGATCTCACTCGTTCCCAATCTCAATCAGGCTAATAAGCAGCGGCCAATCCAAAACCTCTTGGCTGCTATAATAAGGCAATTAAAGAGAGCTGGCAGACAGACACTTCCCACGATGCCGGGACTCCCAAGACGGGCCCTGCCAATGCCAATCTCTAATAGGGCCCAAAGCACAGGCCTGGAAAGATGCAATTGGATTTGAAGCCAATCAATCATTCCAGCTATTGACCTATGATTGGATTTAGAAGACATGTCAGGGCCGCTTTGATTTTAGCTCGGGCCCAATGAAGCTGGATGTGAAGGTTTATTGTTTCGGACGGACCGACCGAGAGCGGTGTGTGGGCTTTGACACGCCAGCCAGAAGAGATGGATGCATACAATGACTGCTGTATCCATCCATCAGAGTTAGAATCCGTCATCTCATCTTTCACAAGAGTGGCGTACAACATCATCTGCTGCTTTTGGGATCTGTGCTCGCTTTATGAAGTCGTGGAGTTTTTCACATCTCAGCATTTCTAAAGCAAGCTTTGATTGTTTGCAGCTTGGTGGAGTTCTAGTTTTAGGGTCAAATTTTAGCGAATGTGCTAATCGACACTCGATTAAATGCTTGTGAGTGTGACTGCTATGCTTGTATAATGAACAGCCAATAGAAGGAAGTTTTTTCGAAACATTTATTTGTTGTTTTGTGATACAAGCTTGTCTATACACTACCAGGGTTTTTATCATTAAATAAAACTATATTATAATATAAATCATAAAAAACATTTCATTACTTGAAATAAAGTAAAATACACACTAACTAAATTAAATAAAATTAACTAAATTAAATTAAATAAACTAAAATGTAAACTACAACTATATACATAAAAATAAAAATATGTTAAAAATAACATATTTAAAATAACAGTATCACAGTATTTTTTTAATTAGCAAAGCATTAACTGAAATTAACTAAAATAAACAAAAATACATTTATTTTAGCTAGATGTCCTTAAAATAATTTTAACTTAAATAAAATAAACATAGAAAATCTAAAAATAAGGGCAACTTTTATTTATTTTAAGTACTGAAATAACTAATACTAAAATAGCTAAAATAACTAAAGTAGCTATAAAATGTGACAGCAGTAAAATAAAATGACGGTACAGAACACAATTTCCAAAGTTTTAATCACAATAAAAGCTGAAAATCTAAATATAAACACAGCCCTGTAAAGCATATTAAAGAGTTACTCCACCCCATAATGAAAATTTCTTCATTAATCACTTACCCCCATGTTGTTCCAAACCTATAGAAGCTTTGTTCGTCCTCAGAACACAATTTATGATATTTTGGATGAAAACCGGGAGGCTTGTGACTGTCCCATTGACTGCCAAACAATTACACTGTCAAGATACAGAAAAGTATAAAAGATGTGGTCTGTATGATATGCAACATAAATTGCTTCTGGCATTTTTTGTTTGTAGCATTTCCAACATTAGCACCAGAATTTAGGTTTGTCCGCTTCAATTTTGTGTGTCAAAGACGATGTCACAATAAATGTAAAATGGCCTTTCAATGCTAGCAATCCTGACCAAAGATTGCACCAGACATATCTAACCGTCTGATAAGCAGCAATCATAAAGGACAGAATAAAAAAAATATATACTGTGTATGTCTAGTTTTACAATGTAGTTGAAAGAGTAAATGTAAGGTCTTGTAAGTCATCAAAGTAAAATATTACAAAAATTAGAATTTCTGACTGATCATGTGACACTGAAGACTGGAGTAATGATGCCAAAGTTTCAGATTTGATAACACAAATTATATTTAAAAAAAAATTTAAATAGAAAAGTTAGTTTAAACTGTGAAAAATTATCACAGTGTTTTTACTGTCTTCACTCTATTTTTGTTAAGAAACACAGCCTTAGTGAGAAGAACTTTTTAAAACATTTTAAAAATCTTACTTTGAAGCTGAAAAAGTAGTGTTTGTTTTAGTGACTATTTATCATCATTCATACAGCATGCAATATATAAGAAAACATAAATCTTAGTGGGACTAATTTGCTTGAGGAAAACAACAAATGGCTCCAAGCTTTTGCAGAGGTTTTAGAGTATCTTTCTCTAAAACTTTGTAAAAATTAATGTCATGTTTGGCGACAGACCTGGTCCGGTAAAAGAGTCTCGTGTTGTTTTTCCATTTCAGGTGCTGTAGCATGACCTACATGAGGAGAACGACGGAGAAGAAGAGCTATGGTAATGCAAAGAGACCTTCAGCGTCTGTCCCTGTCGTTTAAATTACAAGAGCGAGATTAATTTTCCATTTGCAGACCTCTGAAAGATGGCAACATCTTCCCAAAAACATTCAGCTGATAAATGAAAAGCAGCGGCACTCTAGAAATAATGACATGAATTACAGCACACTCTTACTGCGTAATCGAGAGTAGCTATTGGATATAAAGACTGATCAATATGCCCTCTGAAGGCCTGCAGAAGGACAAGCGAGGAAAGCCAGTCAGGAGACCGAAGACGAAACCTGAATCGAGTGGACTGGTAAGGTAAGGATTAGATTGTTTTATGTGTGTGTGTTTTTTTTTTTTGACATTACTATGTCTGAAGGCTGCTGTATCTTAGCTAAAGCTCACGGTCCCTAAGCGGAAGGTTGTTGGTTCTAATCCTTCAAGAAATGACCGTGAACAATCAGCTTTGCTCTCTAGAGCAAGACACCAAACACAACGTGGCTCCAGGAGCGTCATCCCTGTAATTAGTGTACTGTTAGTCACTTTGGATAAACAAAAACATCTGCTAAAGGACTACCTATTCTTAGAAGAGTTTAATTCTGATTGCTTGGTTAGTTAAACCATGTGATTATCTAGAGCAATGGCTCAGTGTCGTTGCTGACTTGCTAATGACCCTGATTTGATGGATTGAAGCACAGCTGGACAAAGTGTGTGCTTTGTGCATGTCTTTTCAGTGCCATACCATATTTATTTGATTCATTTATATGTAAATGAACCATTAATTAGCTGTAGATATGTTTTATTAATGGGCTTTTTTGCCTTTAATTTATAGGTAATTGGACAGATTAGGTTATGATTCAGGCCTATGAATGCAACAAGAGAGTCACACCATATTTCTGTTATTGCACCCCAAAAAAAAAAAAAAATTGGCTTATAAAGTTTTAGAATCATTCAAATGCTATTGATGCACTGTCATTAAAGGATTTTGTGCTCTTTTTAAAACTAATTTTATTACTTTCAGTTTCTTTAGACAAAAACCTTTTCTATAATTTTTGAAAAATCATTATTTTATTCAGCAAGATTAAATTGAGCCAAAGTTACATTAAAGACATTTATAATGTCACTGAAGATTTCTATTTTAAATAAATGCTGTTGTTTTGAACTTCCTTTTCATGAGTATATCTTGAGTATATCTGCTTTCAACATTGATAATAATCAGAAATGTTTCTTGAGCAGTAAATCAGTATATTAGAATGATTTCTGAAGGATCATGTGACAGACTGGAGAATTTTATTTGTTTTTATCAAATAAATACAGCCTTGGTGAGCAATAAAGACTTCTTTTAAAACATTAAAATATTACTGCACATACAAACGGTGGATATAAACGGCAATACTATTTACATCTTTTCCTGAATTACTGCAACTATTATCAAATGTAGCCTTTTGAAACATTCGATTTTTAAAATGAAATTTAAGCATATTTTCCCCCAAACTTTTTTTCACCAGTGAGAATTGTAATAATTTCACTAAAGTGTTATTTCAGATATATGTTCAATTTAAATTACATAAAATGTAAAACATCAATGAGTCATGTTTTTTTTTATATATATATATAAGTGCAAATATAGAAATAGAAATTTGTTGTTGTTGTTTTCCCACTCACGTTTTATCAGACGGTCTGCTTTTATTCCTACACCTCCTTTCAGTTGGCCCATTGTCTCGCAGGATACAATTGAATTGCCGTCTCTCCTGCTCCCGCGGCCCATCAGGACTGCAGCTGTGCATTATCCCATTACAGCCAAATAGTTTTGACACCCACTGACTAACCGATCTCATAGATAATATCATAAAGAGTGTGCTCGATACAAATCGGGTCAGGATAACTCATTTAACCCCACCATACATATTTCTTATGTGTAACTTGAAACGCTGGAAAAATGAAATCAATAGAAATGTTTCTTGTTAATGAAGATGTACCGGGCTGCCGTTTTTGTGGCCTGTGTGGCTTTCAGAGCTCGCTGTTTGATCTTAAATAAATCTCCCACCCACCACTGCGGTCAGCCGGGGCGGTCAACACAGACCCCAGTAACCTCCCCCCTTTAGGTGTTGGTTTGTGTGTAAATGTATGTGCCGCAGGGTGTGTGAGTTCACGAATCCAGACTGTTAAACTAGTACTAAATCACATTTGTGATCTTTAGCAGATGCCAGCGACGGTGAAAACTGCTGACGGTCTAATTTGAAACGGGATTCCTCTAAGCTTGATTACTAGTTTAGTGGCAGGACTGGAGTTATGTCAAATGTAAATGATCACTGTGTTTAATACTTTTATTCAGGAAAGACACATTAAATGTATCATATTTGAGAGTGAAGACTTTTATAATATTGCAAAAGTTTGTATTTGAAATAAATGCCGTTATTAACTTTCTATTTATATGTGAATCCTGAATAATAAAATATTTAGCATCAACTGTTTTGAAAATTTGCTAATGATCAGAAATGTTTCTTGAGCAGCAAATCAACAAATTAGAGTGATTTCTGAAGGAACGTGTGACACTAAAGACAGGAGCAATGATGCTGAAAATTCAGCCTCATAGAAATAAACAGAAAATTGTTCTTTCAGGTTTAATAATGCAGCATTTATCAAATAATTGCATCCTTGGTGTGCAGAAGAGTCTCAAAACCATTTTTTTATTCTTACTGACCAAAAACTTTGTTGTCTTTAACCTGGTTTAAAAGTAATTAATGAAGTCATTAAATGAAGTCCTCAAATTAATAAAATCTCTGTGACCACAGTTCCTCCCCAAGGTGAAAAATATATTTTAGGGCAGTAGATAAGAAGGCATAGAGGATATTATCTCTGGTGGACGGCCCTGTGAAAACACACACACACACACACACACACACACCGAGTGTAGTGATAAAGCGAGAGCGGTCAGCCCCTCACCCCTCCTCTCTCACATACATCACTGCCTCCCGTTTGCATGGCGGTACACATTGATCGGCCGTCATACTGATCACATTACAAGCCGGCCAGATTAGATTTGCATTTTTAATTTTCTCTCCAAAAAAGCGGCATTGACCGGGAGATGAGAGAATTTTTTGAGGCGTATAAATGTTGGACAGAGGCCGTAGAGGTCAACGGTGGATTTAAGTGACGTGCATTAAGATAGCGTGAGAACTCAAGCTTAGATTCAAAGGTGAGACTGGTGCTCAAGATCATGATCATGTTTACACAGTCATAAAATCCTCAAGTCTGCACTTATACTTATCATAAATAAACCATTATGTATTAAACAGTACACAGTTTTTTGCAAGTCACTGTTGACATGTATTACACGTATTTCTAAACAAACACACCTCCTATTAATACAAACCATATCCGTGAATAACCTTTACCTAAGCCAACGAACTGTAGTGAGAAATTGTTCAGTTTATGTTGAAAATTAGACAAATATTTAAAATTCACGAGGCACACCTTCAGTTTCACATGATCCTCAGAAATCATTATCAATGTTGAAAACAGTTGTGCTGCCCAGTACTTAAGCGGAAAACATTGATGCATTTTATTTCCAGGCTTAATAGAACAGCATTTGTTTTTAACAGAAATCTGTTGATGTGGTAACACTTTAAGGTTTCATTTGTTAACATTAGTTAATGTATTAACTGACACGAACAAACAATGATCAACAAATTTCTTACAGTATTTATTCAACTTTGTTAATGTTTATTAATAAAAATACAGTCGTTCATTCTTAGTTCATGTTAATTTACAGTACAGTGTTAACAAGCACAGCTCGTTAACTAATGAAACTAACCAAATATATGATTGAGTGGAACTAGCTACACACTGAATGCAACCTTTTGACCCCTAATCATTAATAACACTAAATAACATTAAACTGGCTTAATGGGCAATGTTTTAACCTCTGTTTGAAAACATAAAACTTGACTCTGCCTATCCTGAATTCAACCTGATTCTTGATCAGTTTAAATGTGTATGATTTATTGATAGAGGCTAACTGCTTAAAATTTATGTCCCTTTTGTCTTTAAATTCACAGTAGATTGGTGGAAAGTGGTGATTTTAACTTGTGTTCCGAAGATCACTTTTTAACCCACTGCGCCAATTTGCCTGATCAGGTTTGTTGTGCATTAGTGTACATCTCTTTGATGCATTTGACCTGTTCTTTTTTAACCATATTACTTCTACAAGCTACAACAGTTTTATTGCCGTTATTGTCTAAGGAATGGATCAAATGTGTGGTACTGTGGGTAGCTCGACCACAACCACAAGCCCTCTCTGTGAGCCAATCAATGTGGAGAAGAAAGCAGAGCCGCCGCCTTTTGCCCAATGACAAGTTGGGCGGCAGCGGCCAGTGCCAAGCTGATAGAGAATCGATACGACGCAAAACCTGACATCAATCCCAGAGAACCTGCAAGGCGATCAGACGGGCGCAGAGATGAACAGACACTCCATGATCGTCGTCTTAATGGCCTTACTGGAGGTCAGTAAGTTTTATCGTGGCTCAGCTTTCTGCATTACACAATGTCTGTACTAGCTCACCATTGGCCACTGGTGGGTTATATATACTAATGTGCTAACGTTCTTTAGCACCAGAAAGAAGCTTTCTCACTGTTAAAGTCAAGATTAGATGTCCTGAGAAGATGCTGAAGTTAATGTAGACTGCAGTCTTGTATCAGACTTTGTTTGAGATCCCAAATCCTCACTTAAGTCACATTTATGTGGACTTTAGACTTCTTGTCCAGAGAAGTCTTTAAGTCCAAAAGCAATGCAAACTGTGATTTGGTGGTTAAAGGTGTCAGTATCCCTAACTTAGAGATCCTCAGTTTTCAAAACAGACTGAAAAATTTGAGGTTAGAGAGGTTTTAGAGATTTATTAATTTTACCCCTGGTAGAAATTTCCATTATTTTCCAATGATAGTTAATTTTGACATCAAAAGGGGAACCTTTTATAAGACCATTTGGCCCAATCATGTTCACTATTTTAATGTTGATCATTTATCAAGTGCCACAAAAGTGACTTTTGTACCAAATCAAGAAATTAAAAACTTACAAATTCAAAATCGTAAAATTGAATAAAGCGGGTTAAGATTTTTGGTTTATTACCTTAATTTATTGCTAATTGAAGTTGCTGATGACAAGAGAATCTGCCCTAAATATCACAAATGTATGACTTTTGCAGGTAGAACAATCATGACGGGCATGTAGTATTGTTGATACAAATAGATGTGCTCACAAATATTGCATAAAAGGTAGCGATGTACCAATTTTAAAAAAATGTATAGTTTCCAATAGTTTTTATAATTCAGTGTTGGATAATTGAGCACTACACTATTGATTTGTAGCTAATCTAGCATCTTTTTGCTCATGCTGAAGCAAGTCTACTTCTCACATATCTATGAAAACACATCATCATCTTGGTATGAACTAATGGAATCAGTTGGATATTCAGAAAATTTGGTACATCACAGTTTAAAGTGTGAAAAATATCAATGGATTGGACACAAAGTCTGCAGACACCTTTTGTGGAATCCAGCCTGTAAATACTACTTCCAAGATCTTTTGCATTGTGTGAGAGCCTTTTGAGCACCATGTTATTGTGTAACGATAGCATGGAAAAAATGAAACCCACGATTGACTGTTGACTCTTATTTCAAATCTCTACACCTTTGAAGTTACAGAGCTGTAGAAGCTTTTAAAAGGGCACTGACCTACCTGGTCTCATGGCATAAACATATCTTGGTGCGCTGTTTTTCCGAGACACATGAGGCAGACACAAGGCATAAAAACTCCTGACACCTATTATTCTTTTTATATAAAAGTTATAAATGTGCCAGGGTTTATATAATGAAACTGTGTTTTAGCACGACTCAGTGGACGTTTCTCTTAGAAACTGCTGGCTGAAACATGCAGTAAGGTACTTTAAAACAGTGTTGCACAAAAAGTGCACAAAGAGAGAGTTAGACCTGTAACCTAAAGGTCGCGGGTGTGAGTCCCAGGCCCAGCAGGGATTGTAGGTGGGCAGAGTGAATAACCAGCGCCTCCACCGACCCCCAACTGCTCCCCGGGTGCCACAGCATTGGCTGCCCATGCTTTGGATGGGTTAAATGCAGAGCACAAATTCCAAGTATGGGTCACCATACCCTGGCCACAGGTGACTTCACTTCACACTACATATTTTTATGAGACCAGGCTGGCAGTGACACTGAACAATCTGAGCATTGCTTCTGAAATTCTGCGTGAATCTTAGACTGACTTCTTCCAAACGCCCGTCACATTAAAGAAAGAGGGAGTGCAAACAGAAGTCTCCGCCACCTCCCTATTCTCTTCCTTATTTCCCAATCTGTTATGTCTTGACATCTCCATTAACTCATAAATCCAATACAGTGGAGCTCAACAGAATTTATCTTCCACGGGTCTACGGGAGAGTTTGGGTGGAGGGAGCGACAGGAGACCGGAGAGGAGGAGAGAGGGATGGGAAATGATGAGAAGATCAATCGGTCCCTGGGCTGTCACTCCACGCTCGCTCGCTTTCACATCCATCTCCTCCTCCTCCCCGCCTCCGCCCGTCCGAGACTGACACCACCCTCCTTTCTCTGGCAGGCCCGGCGGATTTCTGCAGGCGCGGCTGTTTTTAGGCCCGCAATAATCCGATTGAGTGTGGGATCAATGACAAGCTGTGGTCAGCGATCTGTAGTCGCTCCGGCTCCCATTGCACGCTGACCACAGGATCTCCCAAACCGCTGACCACCTAACCGGCATGGCCTGACCACTAAT
This sequence comes from Puntigrus tetrazona, assembly GCF_018831695.1. Classification (NCBI taxonomy): domain Eukaryota; kingdom Metazoa; phylum Chordata; class Actinopteri; order Cypriniformes; family Cyprinidae; genus Puntigrus; species Puntigrus tetrazona. Next base: position 1,495,963 of record NC_056699.1, read on the forward strand.
TTGGTCTGCTATGCCAAGGCGCCCAGCCAAGGTGGGCAAGCAAACTGGCATGTAATGGGCCTAAAATATAAGCTACTGCAATTATGAGTCTCTGTAGCTCAGATGGTTCTAGTAACAGCAAGATCCTGAGTTTACCTTAATGCAGTTGGTCCTATTTATACCTGGAAATGATGCCAGAATTTGCATTTACATTAGTTTTCCAACTATTTGGACAGAAAGTTCTATAAGTTGAACTTACTGAGACATATATTTAATAATAACTAATTAGTGTTTCTCTTTTATGAAATACATGAAAAAAAACACACTTAAGTGAAGGTTTTTTTATTAAGATGTATTTAAATTTGCATGGTCTGACCCTTTATTTTATCCTCTTGTTAATAAATTTGGACATGTACCTGTAGCTTGTCTTGTTGCAGTAATGACTTAAGGTCTTAGTTTCCTTTAAGTTAACTGATGACAAATGTGTACTGAAAGTTTTCCAACCATTGCAAACTTTTAGGTCAGAAAGTGATGCTTTTTGTCTACAAATTTGAGTACTCAATAAATATACATAATCTCTTCAGAGTTTGTATTGTGTTGTCAGAGTAAGTAAGTAAATAAGTACCTCTTAGCATCATTGCATGTGAAATATAATGAAAGCACTTTATGTAAGCTTTTTTCTTTAACTGTTTATTGCATGGTCTGACCACTAATTTGGTCTGCTATATTGAAGGTTAGATACATTCCTGTAGCTCAACTGAGGCTAATGTGTGACAAGGTCATCGGTTGACTTTAAAATAAATGCTCTTTCTTCTTGAATAGATGACAGGAATTTATATATGAAATAATTTTTTTTTATGGACTGTAATGGATAATTCTGCACCATTGCCATTTTGTAGTTTGTCTTGTTGTATTGTAATTTTAAATCAAAGCATCTACTACAAAGATAATTGGCGTTCCTAGCTCAACTGGTTCTAGTAACGACAAGGTCATTGAAGTTAACCTTAAATTTAATTCTCTTAGTCCTCTGTTTTACACTTGAATTGAATTTATACTGGAAAGTTTCCTAGCTCTTGATAACTTTATGGCCCCAGTGATGCTTTTTGTCTGAAATTTGAGATGGTCGATAAATCTGCACCATACTATCTTCAGGGCTTCCTTTCGTGGGTGTTGGTCATCCATGCTCTCCTCTTGGTTACATTGATGTGTGTGTTTCTTGTGTGCTTGGGGGTGTTCTCAAGTTTCCTTAATGGTTCCCAGGATGCATTGTGGCTGTATGGCGGGGAGCTCAATGAGACACATGAGATGCAGCCCAGCGAAGAATATATGGCCATCATTGACATCTTCTACAATTCATATCCTCAGCCATTGCAGAGAATGTACATCTCAGTAAACACAACACCGATTTGTGCATTAGGCGCTAACAGCATTAGGAAGTTGGTATACGCAGGTGATGGAACGATTGTTCCATTAGCGTAACGTTTTTATTGCCATTTTTCAAAAAGAACCATTATAGCGCACATTATCTCTCAATAACCTTTCCTCTTTCCCAGGAGGCTCCAGCTTAAGCATGGAAAAACCTTTTTTCTACTATAGTTCCACGTGGGTTTTTTTTTTTTTTCTCTACTATAATCGCACCAGAATCAACATTATTCTGGTCCAGAGGTTTGCTCGGTATCTTTGTAGAAATCTAATTAAACAAAGTCAGTGCATCAGATGTGGATGGATGGCTTTTTAATGATGTCAGCTGAAGTGAATATGCAAGCGTTCCAGCAATGGCGAATTGCAGATTGATTTTCCTAGGTGTCATTACATATTAATTAAAATCTCCACCTTTGCAGTGAGAGAGTGTTGTTGAAGACACTGGATTAGATCGCCGCATCTTGGTAGACCGTATACATTCACAGCAGTCTAATTCAACAAGGCATCTTCTAGAGGTGTGCTTCAACTTTTCAGTGCTTTTCTAACTCATAACATTTATTGCATTACTGACGGAAAGAGACTGTAATTAGTAAGAAAGTAATGAGATTTATGCTGTTACTATAAGTACACAGAATAAGTGACTGGGTTATATTTTATGTAATGGACTGTAAAATTGCAGTAGATTTACAGCGCATATCAGGAGTTGAAAAAAATAATGAGATTACTGTCTTTTATATCTGCATTGAGTTTGTTTAATAATTGATGAGAATTTATACAATTATTTAAATAAATTGAAAGTATGTTAAGTTAAAAATTTTAAAGACTGTAATTTAATTAATTTTCTAATATATTTTTCAATGAAATTTCATGGCATAGAAAGTGAGTATGGATTCAAAAATGGTTGAACGGTCCTTTGGGAATGTGGGTGTTTTGACCTGGATATAAAGCATCCACCTGTAGCGGCATAGTAACATGCAAAACTTTTCAGAGCAGCGTCTGGCTTGGTCAGGTGTGTCATATGGAGGGTTTATTAAAAACAAAAGTCTAGTTGGTTTTACATTTGTTTCTTGTTTTATTTATTGGTCTTTAGCATTTTGAGTTCAGCGTAGCCCATATAGTCTCTGTCTTATGATTTCACTATCTTGACACTGGCATCATGTATAATTTTAATTGATTACATCAAGATTTTGGCAGCCTTTTTCAAACAGGATGTTCTTATTAGCTCTTGTTGATGTTGTATGTTCCAGTCTGTGTAATTGTTTTAAATGTGTGTATACACAGTTTATACACTCACGCCAATTGAAATTTTTTCTTCATGCAAGGAATGGCCACGTCCCGCTGCAGGAGTCCGTTTCAGTCTCATGGGTGTAATGCTACCTCTCTCCTGCAGGCCCTGGTGCCGATCTCGTCCAGGGCTCCGCCTAGTAACATTGATTTCTGAGCACAGGCTGGACGGCCCGCGCCAGATAAGAAGAAAGTGATGTGAAACGCCGCCTCTGGAGCTGCCTCAGTCTGTCCTACTGACGGCTTGTATCTCTAGCGTCCGAATGATTATACATGAAGCTATTTATTTTTATTTTTGGCGCTCGTCAGAAAGATGTCATTTCAGAGCTTAAGCTCCTATCCGTGATAATAAGGATATAGCGTGATATCTTTTTGGAAACACAAGCAGGTTTATCTGTTTGGGTGTATTTTTCAGCCATATGAAGTTACCCATAAGCACCTGCAGAGGGTGTTGCAGTGTCACATGATACACTGCTCTGACACACCATCAGTTTCTTATTAATCCACTGTCTCCGGATCAGCTGAACAATCCAGATGGGAATCATCATTGTTTCAGCATTAGAGATGACTCAAACCCAGAGACCAGATACTTCAACTCCCAGCACAATTCATTTTGATTGATTTTGCTCAAATATGAGCTTTTTTTTTTTTTTTTGAAAGAGATGACTACTTTTATTCAGAGTACGCTTGCATTGTAAACTTAGAATCTACATTTAAGATGTTAAATGATTTCTATTACAAATAATTTTCTATTCTGTACATCATCCTGAAAAATAAAATATATTACGTGGCAGCACGGTTTAAATGTTGTTACATCAGATAGCATTCTTTTGAGGAAGCAGATTAGAGCGAGATTAGGAATGATTCTTAAAGGATCATGTGACACTGGAATAATAAATGATGAAAATTCACCTCAATCAATTACACTTTAAATATATATATTTACATAGAAAATAGCCATTTTAAATTGTACAAATATTTGGGCAATTTTGGCTTTATTTTTGATCAAAGTCTTGTCGAGGGGCCAGAGTCTCAAAACATAAAAGCCATGTTTATAATGGTTATAAGTATGAAAGTTTAATGCTGAAATAACAGATTACTCATATTATTCTGTAAATAATCAATTAGTGAATTGCATCTCATTTGTGGCAAACAAAGGAAAGAAAACTACAAATCAGATGTGCTCTTTATCTCATTTGTCTCTCCTGAGAGCTGTAGCATTAAACGATCTCAGATGTTCTCTAAAAACTGCATTGCTCTGTCAGATATGTGCAAGGAATACTGGATGTAATCAAAAGTCTGAGATTCTGAGCTAATATCAACATGCCTATTTCTATTCTGTATTTTTGGAACATTTGCTGTTGAGGAATGTCGTAGCTGCATATGGCCAAATACATTTACTTTGATAAATTAAAAAAACCTGATGTCACGCCTAAAATTGTTTAGAGCGGGACGAAATGATCTGATTTTTAAACAAAAAATCTCATTTCTTCCATTTCAAACGAGCTGAACCCAAAGATCAACTGAGAGCGAGATGGAGGAAACAATGTCTCTCTTTGCCTGCCCCCTCGGGGAGAGAAGTGAGACTCTTTAAGTGCTGCTGTCTCTCTCTTCTCCTGTCTTCAGCCTCATCCTTCTCTCGGCTCGCTGACATCCTATCAGGCCTAGCGGCCCGGCAGTCGATAGCCCATTAGTAAATAAGGGATGGATAATTTATTAAATATGCTTCAGATACATATTTCCAGCCTTGGGTTTCAGTCATATTCTTTGAGGGAGTTGGGCTTAATGGTCTTGCAGGGCGTCTCGCCCAAGTGTCTGGTGAGTACTCTGCACTTGGACTGTCTCTGGTGACAAGGACGTTAAGAGGGAATGAGGGTGACGGTGGATTTGCCTGCTGTCAGAGCCGCCTGTCGCTTGCAGCCTCTGGTAATACTAATATACCTGCTCAAACCACTGTATGTCGGGTTTAGATGCTGTGTGCTGCTGTCTGAACCAGATTTACACTAGCTTACATCAGGACTTGCTTGGTCCATATATTCACATTTCCTGTGAACTCATGCAGCAAGGAAACTAAGATACTACTATTATCTATGAACACTTTAGTTTCACTAAATTATACATCACTATTAAATTCATACAACTTACATGTTATAAATTCTCAGTTTATAGTAACAGATGTGATTAGCATAATCTCACAATATAAAAATATGAATCTATTTGATTCACATTACTTTAATATTTTACAATTTTTTATAAGGCAAAATTTACCATCTAAAACACTTTACATAAGTGTATATATGTATATATGCATAAAATTACAAATGAACTTGAATAGGAGTCAAAAAAACATTTTCATTCTCAAAAAGGTAATTTTCAATTTTGTAGGAAATATGACCTACACATGTTTTCTATACATACTGTATGTGTTTGCAGACTAGGTACACTTTACAGATAAGGAATAATATGAATAATATGAATGTGTTTGACTATGTATCTCCAGTCTGCTCTCATTCCACTTGGTGATTACTAGGGAAGATCAGTGCTTTGTCGGCCTCACTTACACAGTTCCTCGTTCAGGACTCTCATTATCAGGCCACTCATTGGCGAATCCCGACATCGGCCACAAGTATGCACATTCCATCCGATTTCTTTGAGTTGGAGCCGACTTATCAGCCAGATTCTGACTTAAAGTTCTAATGCCTATGCCTCAAGAAATCCACCTTTTCTAGGAGCAATTGAAGTAATACCTATTACTCGGGAAATGAAAAATCATCCTTGGATATATTGTTGGCTACATCTGAGGCATAAAGAGGAGAAAAAGCAGAGGCTTCAGAAGAGAGCGCCTATCAAAGAAAAGAAGCAGAAAGAGAATAAGACAGTTACTAGTCTTTTTATCTCTTTCCTTAACTATGTGATCAAAAATCAATCTGTAGAGATTATCTTCACCTACTGTGCAAAAAGGCAAGTGAGCAATTAGTAGACTTCGGCGTTCAGCACTTCTGTTCCTTCAGGAATGCCAAACTGCCTCTTTGTTACTTCCACGATATGAAAGTTGAGGTTTGGATGAGTCGATAATGGTCAAACATTGCATTCAATTGTATCAAATTGTGAGGTCTCAGAGGCTGGCTGCGGCTTTGCGCCTGCAAGCCACCCGAGGAGCAGAAGGCAAGCAAATATTATCTCGAAAAAACTCCCAGTCGAAGTCGAAAGGCGAGAACGAGCAACACGTATTTCCATTTGAGCTCCTTTCACCCGGCATCAAAGATGCGGCATATGCTGGAAGTGTAAACACAGAGGCCCAGCATCCTCCAGCAGATCATGTGTCCCTCTCATCTCCCCTCTCATCTGTCTCAGCACCTTCTCGCTGCTCTTAGCTGCAGGACTAAACCTCTGCTAATGCTCTTTACAACTTTTAGAGGTGAGAGATGTGTAGCGCTAAGGGATAGTTCAGCCAAAAATAACAATTCTGCCATAGTTGACTCACGCTTGTATTTGCTCCAAACCGCTTTCCTATGAAAGCTCATAAGAGGAAAAAAAAGACATGCTTTGGTAAATCCTAATTATGATATAGTCATGTCGACACCGTGAAATAAAAGTCATAATTATGACAAAAAAGTTAAAAAATTATAAGAAGTTGAAATCATGACAGAGTCCAAATTATGAGATTATGACAAAAAGGTAAAACTTTACAATAATGTTTATTAGTTAACATGAACTAAGACTGAACAGTACCTCTGGAGGATTTATTGATCTGTTAATGTGATTTACTAATGCATCATTAAAAGTTGTTTTTGTTAACACTAGTTATTCTGTAATAAACGTGTGGATCATTGTTGGTTCATGTTAGTTAATGCATTTACTACTCTTAACAAAATGGCATCTTATTGTCCATTTTTACCAAAAATTATGCCAAAACTGTGACTAGCATAAGTGAAATTATTTACATAAAATCCCAAATTATGACAAAATGTCTAAATTCTAAGATAAGAAGTCATTATGTCAAAAAACACTTTCAAAATATAAAATAAAAACTTATATAAAAATTATATCTTAATATTTCATCATTGTCTTAATTACACCACAAAGTAAAGGAAATAAATAACTATATTTATCTTCAAAAACAATGCGTGTGCAAACGCGCTTGTTTTAATATTACATGTGTTCTCTGTCTGTAATATATGCACTATACCGGCTCTGCTCAGTGTGTCAGTATTTGCATAATGTCTCCAGCGTCTGGTGTCACGGTTCCTCTTTAATTATGACCTCTAGCCCTGACAGGACAAAAGGGACGAGCAGAGTCCCTTGCCCAACCTTGTGGTTTTGCGATTGTGTGTGTCAGGCTTAAACAAAGGTGCAGAAATGTAGAAGTGAAATGAGAAGTGTGGAACAGTTTGAGGTTTTAACATTTCTGTTGTTTTGAGTTTGACACCGAGCCAGAGTGTCTGATTAAACCACAGCTCCCGTCTATTCTGATGGTCACCGCAGATTTGAGGTGCAGATCTCGCTCTCAAGGCAGAAGCACAGATCTTACCGAAATAAAACGCGCGTCATCTTCTACAGTAAAGAAACTTTGAGCTCATATTTCTCAGCAGAAGATCTCAATATGAACATGTCAAACAAGCTGGGCTGCTTTGTATTCGTTTTATAGCTAACTAGTGATTCCCATTTGTCCACAGGAATTTTAAGAGAAACATTTCTATAGGAGAAATACAAAGCTGAGGTCTTCTGCATTCCTCTTTGGCTCATTTTCCCTGCACTGTCACGGTTCCTAAAACAATCCCAGTAAACAGAAAAAGCTCTCATGTTGCCTTGGAGACGATACAGTATGTGTTTGTGTTTGTTGTGCGTTGAAGGTTGGGTTTGGTTTATTGTTTATGAGTTTAGTTCAGTTCCATAAACAAAGCCGAACGCCGCTCAATCATCATCTCTGAGCTTTGTGATGAAAATTCCCTGAGCAATTAAACAAACACACACACACACAGATACTTCCTGTTGTTTAATGGTAACGGTAAATGGTAAGTAATAAACAAAGAGACGACTGAATGCCAGGAGAGTCATTAATGAAGTCCCCTGTGTGTGAACCAACGGAGCTTCTTTTCTTTACCCATTTCTTTTCTTTCTGTTTTCATTTTATGCTCTTTTTCTCACCTTTTCTTTCTTTAAAAACCGAACTAACGGGTCACTAATCGTCATGTAAAATAAATCAGATTATTTGATGAGAACTGTTTGAGATCTCTGACATTAAACTCAGCATTTGGAGACACATGTGAGGTTACTAGGGCTGTATTTTCTCTGGAGAGTCTCCCTTTGTTTTCCCTTCAGTCCTGTTGATGTTTAGGATGAAGAAGAGACGTCACCGTGATTTTTCTTCTGTGCGTTTCTGTATGGTTGTTTACAGCAGATGAGGTGGACACCATGTGATTTCTCCAAACCAGAGGAACTAATAGCATCGTGACCTCATAGGACGGTTACCAGCAGCTTAAACAACTAATCAACAACAGATTCAGACTGATACGCGAGTACTTACGCTGAGAACAGACTGCACTGCGTTATGCAAACGAGCTGTAGTATTTTTAAAGCCCCTGCTCTTAATTTGATGTCAAACCGCAGGAGTAATTATTGCATTTGTTTTTTTTTCCTCTTGGATTTTACAGCCTGTTGTTTTCTGGTGAAAGGGAACAAATTGCATCCATTCAGCTTTCCGAGTGTAAAGTGATTCACAGTCTGCACACTCACACTCATTTAGCACAGATTTTATCAGCACGCCGTTTCCCATAACATACAATTTAAACAGTTCTTTTTATATCTACTACCCAGTTGTTATGATCTTTCAGAAACCTTTACCTTAACAAATGGTATATATTTAATACATTTGTTTATTAATAAGTATGTAATTAGGTAGTATAAGTACATTATATATATATATAGTGTGTGTGTGTGTGTGGTTTTTTTAGTAGTGCTTAAGTAATGAAAAATTACATAGAATATATAACAATAAAAATATAGTAATATATGTGTGTGTGTGTGTGTGTGTGTATCAGTATGTGTGTGTGTGTATCAGTGTGTGTGTGTATCAGTGTGTGTGTGTGTATCAGTGTGTGTGTGTGTATCAGTGTGTGTGTGTGTGTATCAGTGTGTGTGTGTATCAGTGTGTGTGTATGTATCAGTGTGTGTGTATCAGTGTGTGTGTGTGTGTATATCAGTGTGTGTGTGTGTATGTGTGTGTGTGTGTGTATCAGTGTGTGTGTGTGTGTATCAGTGTGTGTGCGTGTATCAGTTTGTGTGTGTGTGTATGTATCAGTGTGTGTGTATCTGTGTGTGTGTGTGTGTATCAGTGTGTGTGTGTGTATCAGTGTGTGTGTATCAGTGTGTGTGTGTATCAGTGTGTGTGTGTGTGTGTGTGTGTGTATCAGTGTGTGTGTATGTGTGTGTATCAGTGTGTGTATGTGTGTATCAGTGTGTGTGTGTGTGTGTATCAGTGTGTGTGTGTGTATCAGTGTGTGTGTGTGTGTATCAGTGTGTGTGTGTGTGTGTATCAGTTTGTGTGTGTGTGTATGTATCAGTGTGTGTGTATGTGTGTGTATCAGTGTGTGTGTGTGTGTGTATCAGTGTGTGTGTATCAGTGTGTGTGCGTGTATCAGTTTGTGTGTATCAGTGTGTGTGTGTATCAGTGTGTGTATGTGTGTGTATCAGTGTGTGTATGTGTGTGTGTGTGTGTGTGCGCGCACTTTCTTTTTTAACTGAGATGCATCATCTGAAAGCTTCTGAAAGTTAGTTTTGAAATATTTAGGTTAGGCCATTTATAAAATTATCTTCATGGAACGTGATCTTTATATAATACCCTAATGATTTTTAATATAAAAGAAAAATAGATCATTTTGATCCATACAATGAATTGTTGGATATTGCTACAAATATACCTGTGCTAGTTTTGACTGCTTTTGTGCTCCAGGCTCACATATATGTGTATTTGTATAAAAAGTAATTAGTACAGTATAAGTGTATCAATAAATAATATTAAAGTATATACTAAAAATGCATATTGTTTATATATAATAATAATCATTTATTTGCTATACCAATACTATATTAATAATTATATTCATTTTATTATATACGTATGTCTATATAATTATACTCAAATAAAAGTACTTGTTTTAAAACCGTTACATAAACAAATGAAATTGGATTTCTTGTTTTAGCACTGTAGTTAACAGTATTACTACCATTAACATGTTTTTGTACCATGGTGGTAATGCCATGGTATTCTTTCTAGTGTAAAAGCACTAGTAAATGAATATGTTGCTACCTGATACACGTAAAGATGGCATTTTAACACGAGGTCACTCTGTTATTTCATTTAACGTCTATAGATGGCGCTCCAGACCCAGAAGGTTCTTGTTCCTCCTCAGCTGTGGGTCTGCAATCGAAGCAGATGAAATCTATAATCTTGAGAAAAACCAAAACTCCGGACTGATATGATCCAGATTCCGCGGCCTTTTTGTGATATTTTCCAGAGCACATTATATCATAAAGCTGTAGTTCATCATGTGGGCATTAAAACGGCGGATTGCTTAAGTGAGTAAGACGTTGGTTCATGGTTTATGAGCAGTGACTTCCAGCTGGATTTGTAGGTGTGAGAGACTCATTTCCTAAGCGTTGATGATGCAGTTATATTCTGTTTATGCCCCCTACATGAGTAACAGACTATGGAGAATTAATTTCCACAGTGAATCACAGCTTTCCAGAAAACATCAAAGTCTGCTCAAGTTGTACTCATGAAGAATTACTGTATTACTTTTTGTGTGTGTGTGTGTGTATGTATATATCTATATATATATATATATATATATTTAGATTATTATAATGTGACCTTTGGTCCTTGGTCTGTAATATTATGCCACTGTTCACCTGATAACTAGTTTATTCAGATAAACTCAATAAGATTAACAGTGTGAGGCAGTTTCTTAAGAGAACAAGTTAACTAAAGGATCAGCTCTAGACTAAGCTAACGTGGAAATGTACTGTAGCTGTTCTGGTTTATGGGAAGGTCATAAATATATTGTGGTTACTTTATGCTGATTTAGCAGAAATAAAAATTCCATCTCAGTTTGTGTGCTACAGAGATGTCTGGCCATAAACATAACCACCAGCCATTATTACTCACTGCTGTGGTCGACTCTCACTAACAGCTCAAGCCATGTGGAGGCCTTCCCTGACTGACCTTGGGAAATTACATTTTATTTATATGCAATATACAATATATATATATACAATATACAATTATATACACGATGAAATGACTTATTATGACTTATTAAGTTAACCCAATGTTTCTATTACATTTTAAGTCACTGAATAATGATTGTTTTAGTGCTAGACCTATTCAACCACGCTTGTGCTTTTTAATTTAAATATAACTGTTTTCACAACGAACACATTTACACTGATTATAAGCAATCTGATTATATATAATTTGCAAAAGCAATTCTTCAAATAAAACTAAATGAATAATAATAAACTATGCTATGATTTTTGGAGTGGAGCAATCTGAGCCTTTATGTGTGGCGAATAATTTATTAGTTTCTGTTAAAACTACTCAAAAACAAAACAGAAAACAGAAGCATGTGCGTTACTGGCAGGTGCTCGACAAAAAAAACACACGTGAGCAAACCAGAGCTCCAGAAATGTGATGTTAAGTTAAAACCACGTCATTCAAATATATACGTCTTACATCTAGCCTTAAAGTTTCCCTGGGAAACAAACAGAAGCCATATTTCAATTTCAGCACTGGCTTACGGTTGGCTCCGCATGTTAAACTGCTTTGATACAGGAAGTATTTTAACAATCTTCACCTTTAACGTATATCGTTGTCGTCATATTTTTGTTCTCTTCTATTTCTCTTCTAACTTCTCTTTTCAGTTGCAGTGAAATAGCCGAGTTCCTCTTTCCAGCGGTCTCATATCAGAAGCCACTCCTATGCAGAAGAGCGGTGCTGCGTTACAAAACCTAGCTCTGATCTCAGGTCAGTCACATCTACAGGAAAGAAGAAAATGGCTTTCACAAGGCTTCAATTGTTAGCGATAACAGACCACAGCGATGAGTAATAATGGTTAGCGGTTGTAATGTTCAATTACCAAATTTATTTACCATGCTAGACACTAAAATTATAATATTATGATAAAAAAAACATTTATTAGTTTATTCAAAACTGAGTTTTCGTAATGCGCAGACATTTTATACGCAATTCATAAATATAAATATAAAATTTAGGTCTAGATTTTTTTTATTTGTTTGGTGATTTTATTTGTTTATTTATTTGTTTGGCATGCTCTGTGTGCCATCCATCCTGGATTAAAAACAGTCTGAAACTGGTTAGAGTTGGTCGGGCTGGTTTTGAGCTACTAGTCAATGAGTTAAACCACCTAAACTCTAACTTAAACAGGCTAGGAAATGACTTATATATAACATTTAAAGTGTATGTAGATATGCTTTACTGCTGTGCTTCCAATCAGTCTCTTATGAGGTAATGTTTGAGATAGAAGTTAGCTGCCTGTGTAGGGCGTGACAGCAGGCAGTGCACTAGGCAGTGTGCTTGTTATGATTTGTTTCACATTGATTGATATTTGAAAGATATAATATCGGTCTGTGGCTGAGCTTCATGGGAACTTGTGGTCAGGGGCACTGTGTGTGTGTGTGTTGTGAAATCGTGGGTTTCATCATAGTAAAACAGACATTGTTCGCCTGCGTCCTCTTTGGCTTCATGGGCAACCGCTTCCACCACAAGCCTCTGTTTTCCAAAACATCTCAGATCAGACGGAGCGTCCCAAACGCCTCCTCTTCCAGTTTAACATCTGATCTGAGATCGGCCGTCCTCTCTTCAGCCTCACGGTCAGTTCGTATGTGAAGTCATGGCTTACCCTAGATAAGGCACTAACTTTACTTATCAATTATGAAGCGAAGTGGAGAGGAAAAACACACACGGCTCTCTCCACTTCACACTGTCTTCTCAAATTCCCATCATCTGTCTCTGCTCCGGCCTCAGCTATTAGTCCTCTGCGGCCAGACATGTGCAGCTTGTTTTGCATTTTAGAGGAGAAAAGTTTGAAATCTGTAATAATAGATCAGTGCTGTTATTGTTAGCTTAAACCGAAACTAATTAAAATGTTTTTGTTCATCAAAATTAAGCTGAAGTAAAAATAATATTCGATGAAAAATTATTAAGGAAGCGTTGCCTTGACAATCAACTGAAATGAAATGAATAAAATTAGCAAATAAAAATATGAACTATAAATATTCTATGAATAAAAATAGAATAAATATATATAAAATATATTAGAATATATATTAGAAAAACAATATAATATAATAGAAAAACATTGTTCAATAAAAAAGGCAAAAAAACTTCGAAATATTAATAAATATGCTTAACTATTATTAAATGCTTACAATTTATGATGGATTTCAAAGAGAAAAAAATGTGATAAAGTATTTATGCTGAAGTTAAATGAACGTAACATGAAATATTATATTTATAAAATATAACATAACATAAAATATTAAAAATAACAATCTAATAAAAATGACAAATGGGCAAAAAGCTTCAATTGAAATTAAAACGTAAACTATAAATAGAAGTTCAAAATAAAAATATGAATAATATATTTAACTATATAATAATGAATAATAATAATACTAAAATTGCTCTTGTCATTTATAATGGATTTTATATTTTAATAGAAAAAAAATCTTAATTGACTCTTGAAAATATTAATAAGTGTTACAATAGTATATAATGCTAAAATAAGTAATAGGCACAGGTGGAAATTTGTAAAACTTTGGGTAAAATTAGATAAGAATTTATTTCTGTCCAAAAGTAATAAACACAGATTATTTAACAGACTTTACTGGTTTTAAAACGCTTCAAACAAACCTTGTGATATAGCTAAAGAAGATGAAGCACTACTGTTTAGGTGTGATTGTTGATTTATGAAGGATGTGTGTGATGTGACCCCGATGACTTCTGGGTAATTCACGGTTCCAGTAAACGGGCCGCTCTCTGTTATGGAAATCTGCTGAGCGGCACAAAGCGTCTTTTCTGTCCAAGTTAACATTCAAATGAAGGTGCTTCTCTTTGACTCCTCTTTTTTATTCAGTCTGCTTTATCTCTTTATGTCTTTTGTTTTTCAGAGCAGCTTTATCATTGAAGCCGATGTAAGTGAATTTAGACTGAAGTTTCTGAAACAGACTCTCTGTCTGTGTCTGCGTTCTTAGCTGGAAGTTGATTTATCTAAAATGGGATTGCCAATGCAAAGAAGAGTTTATATTAGCATGCTTCAGCTAAAGAGGAGCCGTGAAATTAGCCGTGCATTGCTTATGCATGTGGTGTGAAAGCTGTAACCCGTTTATATGACTGCTGATGTTAGGTGTGTGAAACTGAACGTGTAGCGTTGAACTGTTTAGTGCTGCATGCTATTTTATTAGACTTTGTCAAATGATGCAGGCATTCTGCTTAAGGCACAATTTTCAGACTCTGTCTTTGTTAAAACTGATTTGAGTCATTTTTTTATACAATATCTGTATGTGCATTTCATTCTTTATTTGGATTAGAAATATTTTATTATACGTTTCTAAAAGCGCTTAGGTAAATGTAATATATTTGATAATCCAAAGCTTTAATTACATGAAAGCTGTTTATATTTTAAGTTAAAAACACTTTTTGAATTTTATGTTCTGAAGTGGAAATGGATCATTTTATCCTCTCATGGTTTTCATATTTTAAGATTAAATTCTTGGGAATGTACACTGGATTTTCACGTAATATGCCAAATGTAGATTTAGGATGGATTTCATATATTCTGATTTGGGTTTTGCATTTTATGATGGACAGTCTAAGAGGTTTAAAATTATGGTTGATTTCAACTTTTAACATTACTAACATCGCTCTTGAAAAACGTTTAAATATTACGATGCAGTTCATATTTTAACGGTAACTCTCAAGGAAAAAAAGTGTAAATTTTTGATGGATTCCATATTTTAAGAAAAACCCTAGGAGAAAGTCTGAATTCATGAGGGTTTTCATTTTTAAGATTGAAACTTTATGAATATCGTGAAAGCATTGAGACTTACTGGACCTTACTGGACCTCTTGGAAACAAAGACTTCATTTAAGATTGATTTAATGATAGATTTAAGATGGTTCGAATTGAAAACCTCCTTTGACCTGGCAGCTGAAACATCCTCCATATATTAGACTGTGAGCAGATCCCAGTGAAGTCAGCTTCCGGCTCCTCAAACTTGATCCCGCACACCTGCTAACTGCTTCATTAGCTCGCGTTACAGTGTGCTCGGAGGCACGTCTGTCTGTAATTAACCTATAGCTGGCGTTTGTGTGATTGTCTGCGAGCGTGTGTGTGAGCGTGAGCTGTAATTAGGCCGCCTTTGACAGCGTGGTGATCATGTGTCAGTAGTTTGAGGCGTGCTGTAATTACCGTGTGCATGATCAAGTGTCATGGCTGGCCTGTTCGCTGCGAGTGTGTGTGTGTGTGTGTGTGTGTGTGTTAGAGCGAGGTGCTCAGTAATTAACATCTTTGATCTACTAGAGAGAAAGAGAGAGAGTACTAAAGGAGGAGAAAGTAGGTGAGAGATAGGTAGAACAGGTAGCTCAAGAACACGCACACATTTACTGCTATATCATGATCACTGGCTTAGTTGAGTTAAATACTGATCTAAAATGTGTTTTTGTACATTTATAATGACGATGATATAGTAATAATAATAATAAAAGCACTTGCAATAAAATAGTACATTTAGTTCAAATGCATTTCACCTTTACACTGAAAATAATAAAAAAATTCACTCCAATTTATTTTGATTAAATATTAAATTCTGAGCTACAAAAATATTAAATAGTATTTTCATGTAAAATGTACTCTATTTTTGTTTTATTTACAACTTTATGATTTTTTTTAATTTAAAAAATCAAACATTTGTGATTAGGATTTTTATAGGATTTTTTGTCAGTAAGTGTTCAAAAAGTTCAAAAAGACATTTTTAATGTTGCAAACGATTTTTATTTCAAATAATTATTCTTTTGAGCTTTCACTTCACCTGTAATTTCAGAAAAATAAGTGCATCAACAGCACAGCTGTTTTCAACACCCATAATAATCAGAAATGTTTCTTGAGCAGAAAATCACGGGTCACTGAAGACTGGAGTAATGATGCTGAAAATTCAGCTCTGATCACTGAAATAAATTACTTTTTACTATAAACTCACGTAGAAAATATAATAATCTTAAAAAATAATTTTTACTGTATTTTCAAATAATTGTAGCCTTGACAAAAGAGACTTTTTATAAAGACAAAAACTATATATATATATATATATAGTTGTAACTTCAAAAAAAGAACAAAAGCTATTAAGTACCGTTAAATATTAGTACCATATGTACCTGTAAGGTATGTGCACTGTTTTGGGGTGCAAAGGTGGACCGTTTGAAAAACGCTTGTACCTTTTTTTTTTTTTTTTCTGAGAGCGATGGTAAATACGATGCTGACAGTCCGCAGAGCAGCCTTAAACTCCATGCAGTAGTCAGAAACTCTGAATGACCTCTGAAGCTGTGGTCATTCAGTTGTGTTAACTTCTGGTTTCACAACTCGACAACAATCTTGACACAGACTTGACCTCTAACTGTGTTTATGAGGAAAAACCAACACTTGTTAACATTGCGGTTGTTTTACTTTAAGATGTCGTGTGTGTGGGGTCTTTACCAGCTACAACCAGGCCAGAGGCTCCAGTGTCGAGGGCAGCGACCTCTGACCCCATCTAAACCACTGAACCGCGGCTCTAATCGCTGGAGGTCGAGGGGTGCGATTGTTGTAGCTTGTGGTGCGTCTAAATTTAGATGAAATTAAACACACACACAAGCACGGCTTCAGCCGGTCAGCGTCGGAGCGGTGACTAACGCTAATATGGACTTGGCCGTTTTGTCCTGAAATGTAAACGAGCAAACTTACTTTAAGAGGAATATAAATAAGCATAAGTGCTTATTAAGGTGATGACAGCATGTGAAGAGTATTTGTTTGTTTCTCTGGGTGCGTGTGTGGGGTCAGAGGGTTTGACGAAGGGAAAGCAGATAATTGGCCCCTTGTGGATCAGCCCAAGAGCGAGAATAAAACCATTAAGACTCTGAGAATTTTCTTACATTGCTTTTTCTTTTTTAATGCATGTGTTTTTATTATTAAAAAGAAATGGCGTTGTCTGCAAACAGGACACAGTTTGGACGTCTCGTCGTTTTAGAAAAGCACAAAAAAAGCGAAGAAAAGGGAAAAATCTTTTTTTGGGTGAGAATTCAAATTCAAACGTATTCATTAAATTTATTAAAAAAAAATTATTTTACTATTTGTCATTTTGAATGATCTCATGCACGTTTTTTATTGTAGTAAGTTGTAGTTAGATTTAAAAGGTGTAAAGAAATATCATTTTATTTATTCATTGTTTATTCGCTTGCTTTAGGAAGAACTTTAGATTAGATTAGAATTTAGCAGTATAAAAATTTTGATTTTTGTCCCGTCCCACAAATGTAAATCATATAGCATTGTCATATCATATTTAATCATATTCAGTAATGTGATTTCTTGAATTGATTCATATTAATACAAAAAACAATCAACTAATTTATTTCAATTGCCAAAAATCCCAATTTCTCATATCATTTAACAAGGCCACTGTAAGAAAAATGATCAAATAATTGATCGGATAAATGCATTTTTTATTATTTATTGTGAATATGTTTAATATTAACATAAGCATCTCCTGATAACATATGCCTCATCATCTGCTGAGGGTTTCGGCCTGTTATGTAGCCTGTTATGGAAAGTGGTGCAATAAATAAACTAAGCAATAGAGTTTTATTAGCGGCGCAGCGGGAGCCGTTCAGATCCTCTCTGATGTTACACACGCTGCTGTGGGACTCTTAGGGTCGCTAACGTTTCCTCCTAACGGGGAGTTAATGATCGGACGGCCCCCGATGGATCTGCCCGCTGCTTCCAGAGAGCAACAAATCCATCATCTTCATCAGCGTTAGGTTTTAAACCTGTCACCTGCTGAACGGCGTTACATCAACGGAGCCCGCCCGCCGCAGTAAAAATGGCCGTCTGACTCGTTATTATACAATTCTTTTATGACACCTAACGCTGAAAATGGTCGCAAACTCCAGGATTTGTAAAAGATAAATGGGCAATTTACAGTGTTTATTAGAGGAGGAAGATGCGTTAGATGCTTCATTAAAAATGGAGGGGAAAACGGTGTTCTTTTCTTTTCACAGCAGGTGAATCATCTAGAGAAACAGCTGACAGGGCGCCGTAAAAAACTGAATAAGCTAATTAATAAGTCAAATGAGATAGCCTAGTCGTGTCTTCTAGACAACAATGAAGTTAATTGGAGAGCACATTGAAGGTTTTTTGGTCAAAAAAACACTTTAATTTTCTTCTAATATTTACTTTCACCTTATTTGTTTAACGACTCCGAAGCGATTTGTTCAACGATTCGTTTTTCCGAACCCCTGCTGTGGCTGATTTCATTTAAAGCAGTGTTTTGTGTCTTTTAAGATTGCAAAAGCAGCACCTAGCGGCAAAGAACGAATTATCGTTTTCATTCAGACCCTCGCGGAAAGATCAGTGAAGTTGGTGGTAATATGCTAATGTTTGATGGGCCGTAAAATAACTCCCCAGCTGATATTTGGTTACATTTTTGTTACGATGTCAGGTGAACTAAATTCTACATAAATTCATGTCCAATACAGACGCCATCTAACGTTGAGATTTGTAGTTTTTAGGCTGTGCGACCGAAATCCAACGTTAAGTCAAACTGGACGCCAAATACTCACATCAACCCAATTTTCATTTTTAATAGAAATACAATGTCTGTCCGATGTCATGTCCAACAGCAATCTGACATTATATAGACGTCGTTTCAGTGATTCAGAGTCGGCTCTTTATTTTAGGAGACAATAACTATATTCACAGTTCAGTTTCACATTTAAAACTTTGCATGATGTTTTCATTCACTTCACACGCTGCGTTAAAAAGCTTGTTAATAATTTTGGCAATGTTCAGTCTGAAACTGAAATGCGATCAACAAGGCCTACGCTCAGTCAGTTCCAAAAAGAAACACAAAACCTGTACTAATTGAAAGAAACACGTGGACACAATTTAGTAACGCAGTAACTAGCATCCTCTCTGAATCTAAACGACACGAAAACAGCACGATGGTTAAATGAGCAACTTTTGAGCAACCTATCTCTGCAACTTGCTAACGTTTTGAAAGTTTCGTTATTTCTCGCATGTAAACGTTTTGTATTTTTTGGTATTTGTTCGTTTTCTCTTTTATTTAGCATCTTTTAATTACCGGCGTGTGTCAGCGCTGGGCGCTCTTGCAGTAGTTCATGCATGGCTGTGTGATTTTAAGGCTCTGATGGGCTGACACGCAGAAGAGGGGTCAGAACCCTCTGTCACGCCGTTTGCCTCGTATACTCGACTAATTAGCAGATTCAACACCATCGATAACACTCAGTTCATTAATTACTGCCAGCTGTTGTGGAGTCGTATGCAGCGATGAGCAGAAGATGCGCTGGGGTCTGTGAATTGATCGTGAAGACAGATGCAGTTTAATTGAGATAGAGGCGCAATGCATTTCTTAAAGACCTTTGTAATGATCAGAGATTATTGGGTTTGTTAGCTGTAGGTTGTGAGTATATTGGGGGGGTATTTGCATTTATTTATTTGTTTTGGGAAGGAAAATGGGGATAACGGTTTGAAAGCGGCCGAATGATGTCTTAGACACAACAACCCAGAACACCCTAGCAACTACGTAGTAATACATTAAAAACACCCCAAACTACCCAGAGCATTTTTGCATATATTTTTATTGATTGGAGGGTTTCTGACTGCTTTGTCTTTGTTTCTAATACGCTTTTAGAATGTCTATTCTTCATTAAAACTGATATTTAACAAAAAAGTTTGTGCTTATCATATTTTGTTTATTAGAGTGAGGATAATCAGAGTATGTGCATATAATATCTAAACCGCATAATCCTTCAGAGGATCCCAAGACTTCTCGCTTTCTATTAAGCAAGATCCTTTTTATTCCTGTAATAATTTTGTCCTCCACTGTTGTCAGATTTCTTCCTCCGCTTGGTAATCATGTCACTACCAGAGCAAGCTCCTGATTGGTTAAAGCAGATTTCTTCAACTCACACGAATCACATGTTTATGCGTCAAACGCCTGAAATTCTCAATTCGCATCTAATCTAATCGCACCTTTGTGTTTAACAATTCTGTTCAAATCTCAGAATTTTGACTTTACATCTCACAATTCCTTACATCTTTAAGGAATTGTGAATTTATATCTTTTTTTCTCTGATTAATTAAGTTTGTAGCTAGTTTTTATTTATAACTGACGATATACAAATTTGTACAAAAGTTGTAATGACCTTTTTAATATTTTCATCGACTGCCAGAAACAAGCTTCCATAACAAACAGATGTGTTTTCATAAATCTTTACGTATCACGAAGTAATCCAAAAGTCAAA
>NC_056699.1:1518739-1586239 GCF_018831695.1 Puntigrus tetrazona
TTATTTTTCTTTGAATTCTGAGTTTGTCACAATTCTTTGTTTTTTACACCACAATTTGAAATAGGTAAAAAGCAAAAAAAATAATAATGTATCTTGCATTTTTATCTTGCAATTTTTCTCTGAATCCTGAGTTTCTGAGGTCATTTTAACCTTTTAAACTTTCATTTCTGTTTCATCTCAAAATTTATACCCTTCTGATTTTTTTTTATCTTGTGGCAGAATCCATGTAAAAGAATATTAAACACTTAAGTCATAAAAATGATCAAATCAAGTGTGATTAACTGAACAGAAAGATTCACAAAAACAAATAGAACATGTTTGTTTTTGGTTAAAATCATGCTATGATGATTTTCTCCACCTGTGCTCCTCTTCAAGACACATGTGAACATGAGGAGAACTAACTTCATAAATCCACTAAAAATCACTAAAACACCAGCTGATCCAAAGGTGGCATCGAAACACTTTAAGTGTGACTTAAGTGTTTCAGATACATTTTAACGCTCCATGTTTTATTAACTGAAGATTCCTGTCATGCTCTGTTAAACCGCATCACAGTCAGGTACTGTCTGCCAACGCAGCCCTGGGATGTTTTCCCTATTACGTTTCACTCTCACACTGTCTGTGTGTGTGTGTGTGTGTGTGTGTGTGCGTGTGTGTGTGTAACCATTCCAATACCTCAATTGCATTTTTTAGTGTGTACAGCAGCAGTGAAAATAAAATCCTCAAATAAACAGATTTTTATCACTCTATATCAGGGTTACGGTTAAATGCCATAGTTTTTTTTCTCCTTTTTTTTCCCCCTCGTAACCAGCTGTGTTTCAGGAATATCTGTTTGCGTTTACTGAATGCATGAGATTTCTTGACTATTTTTAACACGCATGCATTACTTTGCTGCATCACGGTTTCCACAAAAACGCATTACAGTTGAACACATATTAACGCAGAAAACAGCTATTTGAAATTGTAAAAATCTTTCACAATTTTTACTGTATTTTTGATCAAATAAATCGTCGGTGAGACATTAAAATAATAAACAAAACACACACAAATCCAACCAACCCCAAACTTTTTAATGCAAATGCTTGATTCCAGTAAAAAGTATTTTTCCAGTAAAAATATCTGGTTACTCTTTATTTCAGTAGTCCACTTTACACTTTATACCAAGAGTAAGCATTTTTGCAAGCACATGTCTAGCAGTCATTAGAGTTTTAGTAGACTGTCTGTTTAATAACTTCTAACACTTTATTTTGACGGGTCTGCAACATACTACGTACTATCAGAAACTTGTTCTGCTAACCCTAAACCCTACTCTGAGAGTCAGTAGACAGGTTATTGCAAATGACGTGTGGTTACAAAGCTACTTATAGTTAGTAGAATGTATAAAGTGGACTATCAAAATAAAGTGTAACCAAATATCTTACTCACATTTGCAGTTACTGATTAAATCAAACCTCTAACATTAAGTAATGATGAGTACGATTGGTTTTTTTTGCCGTGCAATTGTTGCACAGCGGATTGTTTAGTCATTCTAGTGTAGTCATAGTCATCTTTATCCAGCAGTGGTTTATTGTCAGTTGTGTATAAGAGGCAGATTGTTGGTCGCCGTCATGTGAAAGAGCAGAGGGTGTTGGACTGACAGGAACAGAGGTCGTCTGGGAGGGGAGTTCTCACAGTTTGTCTGTCTGGGATGCTGTTTGAGTCCTGACTCATCCTCCTCCGGCTCTGGGAATGTCAGCAGGTGTTTGGAGGATCTCCGAATGCATGCATAGCCCTCCGCGTCCCACCCCCGCAGCACAGAGAAATCGCGTTAATATCTCCGTTGATTTTGAGATGAACCGGAGGGCGAACGGACGCGTTTGCTGCCGTCCATAACGCTTTCACATTCAGACAGCACTCCTCTAGCTGCTGAACTCCCGGCATGCGGTGACTCAGGGTTTAATAATTATGTTCATCATGACGATCTACAGGAAGAAAAATGCAAGGAAAGTCCCTGTTTTTATCTCTTCACCTCAACTACAGGGAAAAGAAGCGGAGCTGTGAGAAAAGCGAAAACAGTCATTGTAGAGAAATTATAAAGAACTATTAAATGGATGATTTTCTCTTTACTGTAATACTCATAAAATGAGTCAAATTCACTCAAACAGTTTTAAACTAACCATAGTTAGTAAATTTCACATTTAATTACAAAGAAATGACAAATAATACATTAAATTATACAATATATTTTAAATATATTGCCTAAAATATTATTTTCTTGTAAAACATACTCCAGTACCCTTTAATTAAACCTGAACATAATTATTATAGCAATAATATTTTTTTATTTACAGTAACATTTGAGTTTATTTTATAATTCTCTACTGAATTTCATTCAGTTCTCATTCTTCTAAATCATTCTTTCTGAACACATTACATTTTTATTACTTGAATCATCATGCATTTAAAAAAAAAAGTACAACAAAGAATAACACATTGCATAAATTGTATAATCTTAAGGAATATTTATTTATAAACAGAGAATTTTAAAATAATTTCGAATATATTCTCGCATGACAATAACTGTCTTAACATTTCATATTAGTTTGTATTGACTTTGTGGTGACAGTCTTAATGAGATGAGATTTAAAAACAAACTCTAACCTGAAATCTGAAACCTTTAAATTCAGGGGAAGTATTTAAGCAGTGCAAAACTCAGTATAGTACCCACGTGCAGTAATGATAACTGTAACCATGCATGAAAAGATTAGAGGTTTAGTAAGTTAAGCACGGTTTGGGGACTCCACTGATGTTTTTCTCAGGGATGAGGATATGCGCTTCCAGGATGGGGCACGATGTGTTGCCGTGGGAACACAGCAGGAGGCGTGTGTGTAGGACAGCTGTGCGTTCTAGACATCGAATACAATAAATAAATAACAGATAGACAGCCCTCCTACTCACCGCTCGCGCTCTGCTAGACATCGTTAAGACACGAATGTTTCTAACCTCGTATTTAAGTAGAAGAACCCTGGACTTTAAAGTGCATCCCAAAACTCTACCAGAAGTAATCCTAGACACACATCCCGTGATTTAGGAGTTCTGGACAAACGGCATTTCTAAACTTCTAAATAGTTGTAGTAGAGCAGAGTAGAGTAGTTTAGATTCACAGCTCGTTTACACGTCGCTCTTCAAAATAAAGCTTCTTCTGGGGTCCTTTTCGAAACCTTTCAGACTCAGAATCTTCATCTTGGGTCAGATTCACGAAAAGTACCTGAGAATAAAGTTGTTTCAGCATAACACGTGAATATTACTACTGCAAAGCATGTGCACACCAGTGATGCATCATTTGCATATTACATATTTAAATACATATTTAAATTTAAATAAACCAGAAAATTTGGAATTAAAAAGTTTGCGATCTTTTATGTAATCAATGAGCTAAGTAGGGCTTTGTAAATTTGAATATTTTAACAAACTGTATACATATTCTTTCTCAAGTAGCCCACCTTTGATCGAGAACCAAACCCAGTTCTTGGTGTCACGACAGGTTCTTCAGATCACTTTATTGGTTCCAAGTCTGGAATCACGGAACTTAAAATGTTCCTGCACTGCGCCTTTCTAGCCATTGTTTCTCTTGTTTCTAGGACAAATATCTAGAAAGTCTAGAACTTTTCTAGACAAGTAAAAAATATTGTCTTGTTTTCAAAAGCAGTTGCAAAAATTGACTTAATGTTGACCTCTTCTTTGAAAACAAGACTATATTTTTTTGTACTTGTCTAGAAAATCCTTCTTGATTTTAGAATTCTTCGATATTTTGGCTAGAAACAAGACAAAAATCTTGGCGAAAACTCATGCAATCGCTTATATAAGAAACGGCACGCCAAAGTACATCCGCAGAAACCTTTGACCCCGCATTTTCAGAACCTTTCGTTTTTTGTATTCCAAAATTCAAATCCGACCTGAAATCCTCAGCGTTGTCAAGCAGGCATTCTGCAGCACTGACGTCTGTGGAAGCGTGTCTGCGTGCCGTTCTGAAATCTGACCCGGTCAGGAGGGACAGCATCTGCTCCACCGCTCCCAAACGGTCGAGCGGAGCCCGACACAGGTGTGGGTGTGTCAGGCATGTGCTGGAGGCGTGGTGCAGGTGCACATGGGCCAATTTGGGGCCGTCTAAGCTGGAGGTGGACGCAGGTGTGTGGCGAGAGCAGATAATAGGGGCTTGAGGGGATGCGTCATGCGAGCGTGGTGCTCTTTAGACGAAATGAAACGTTCTAATGATGGGCGTGATGGGCAGGAGGCTTGTGTGATATCATGACCCACTTGGACGTGTAATGCAATGCCTTCATTAAGGGCAGGTGAGACGGTAATGAGGCCTGCAATTATGTCGACACCGGCATGCATAACGATCGCGACCATTTCATTCAGACGGTTCGTAAAAGGAAATATTTTGGTGTTATTTGTGAGGTTAAACACTCTCGTATTGTCAGAATCGACAGATTAAAATGTCGCGAAAGGTACCGTGCATAGTGTAGTCTGCGGTTTGAAGCAGGCAATCGTTCACCTTCATCACATAAGCATTTTCTTTTTGCAAAACAGTGCATCATCAGAGACGGGAAAATGTTTGTGCAGTTCACTTTTAAAATAATGTATGTGATTACATATTGTGTTCATTTGCTAAAAGTAAAGGCATTTACTTTAAAAATATAAAGTGCAGCAAAAGTGGAACATTATATTTTGGAGCCATTTAGTTCGATGCTTAGTTTTATAAAGCAATGTATTTCATGCATACTGTTTCTATTAGAAGAATCAACAGGTTGGAAGTAAATGTAAGGGACCATACAGTATAACATGAACAACCATTAAATCATGCAATCATTAAATGGTAATCAGTCATAGCTTGATGAGGCATCTTGGTTTACTGATGAAAAATATGAGAAGTATTTGTCAATATGTACCAAATATATTTAATCGCTGAAATTTAATCGTATTTAATGTTAAAATTGTACAATATTTAGCTTCCAAAACGATTCAACACTTAAACATAAATAGATGTGTTTGCACTTTACATTGATTTCTTCAAACTAAATTTTGGTTGGATGCCGAACTTTTTTACACCCAACAAGAGTGTGTTTCTTGCTTAATCAACAGGTTGAAATGATCTGTAAGGCACCAAGTAACAAGAATAAAAAATCTAACATGCCACTTGATAAAAGTCAAAATATTTAGCTCTTATTCGGACCCTGAAGTTATGCTTACAAATATATAGATGTCATTGCATTAGACAACAATGTATGTGATATTCATAATTATAAGATAGTCACTACTTTCCAGCTTATTTTTAGTAAACACTCTGTATTTTGTGGTTTGTTTGTCTTGGAGAATCGACAGGTTGAAATGAAGCACAATGTAACATGAAAAACATCAAATATTGTACTTGATTTCCACTTTTTCATGTCAGATGCTAAAAAGTAAGAATATTTGGCACTTCAGCTTTATCAACTTTATTGCCAGCTTGAATTACACTTAAAAGCATAGAAATGCTATTGATGTTTTCTCTAAATACTAATGTAATGCCATTTATGATGGCTTGAACCTGATTGGACGCAAATTTTTTTACACCAAACGTGATCAGAATGTGCAAGTTTATTGCCAGTAAATACTTATTAAATAATTATTTGTCTTGCGGAATCAGCCGATAAGAGAGATACCAAAGGCACCATGTAAATTTTGATCATCTGCAGCACCTTTATGGCGTCGGAGACACAGGAGTAATTGTGTTCTCTGTTGGAGATGGATTTGCATGCTTTAACTTATGCAGCGTGACTCGCCTCTCTCTCGTACACAAACTCTGACACACACACACACACACACACACACACACTCATCGACTGTTAAACGCTGCTGCGTTCTCACCTCCTCGCCCTCAACCCCCCTCTGTTCCACTCGCACGCTCTTAACAATTGAAACAGACCACATCTATTTCCTTCTTTTCAAGCAAATGTGGACAGGTGTAGGTTTGACAGACCGGCCCGAGCGCCAGATAACCTGCGCAGAGAAAAGCCGAAATTAAATTCGCCAGAACATGTGACCTAAACGGCCCAATGGTGCTCGGATGCTTCTTTTTTTTCCCCCCCCAATTGCGAGGAACGGTTAAACTCGTTGTCTGACTAAGGGAGAAGCTTTCTGTGGGCCGCCACAACCACAAACCAAGTCTGCGACCGGTCACGGCTCTCTAGGCACTAGAAAACAGCGAGATAAAGATAGACGAGAGGGACTTGAGAGCGAGAGGGGGAAGGAGGATACGTGTTGATGTCAGCGTGTGAATCGCCGAAAAAACCACAGCGCGGCGTTTGCGCCCGGCTCTTTTGCACAAGGGTAAGCATCAGTCAACCACAGGCTGACCGCCGATCTCAATCTGCCGCGTCTGTGAACCATGCACAGAATCCAGGGACAGAACCGCCTCGCTGGACCGGCGCAGGGCGACCATGGGTTTCAGGGTGTGTTTTTGGGGTCCGATTTTAGGGGCTGGAACGCGAAGGGCGTTTGAGCGAAGCCTCGGGCATGTCGTCACGGCCGTGTTTTTTTTTTTTTTTTCTGCTCTTTGCAGGGCCGAGCCGGAGCCCTTCAAAGTTCGGGAGCAGATCAAGTTGGAAGAGCTGGATTCGGACGAAGGCGAGGAGAAGCAGCAGCCGCCGTCGCTCTCCATGGCCTCCAACAGCATCTTCGAGAGCTTCTCGTCCTACCAGTCGTGCTTCTCGAGGGGTGAGTATCCGAGGCTCCATCCAGCGCGCTTCAGTGTGGTGTTTGAGCTAAGTGACGACACCGAGGTGCTGGTTTCCAGTGTCAGTAGAGTACTGAAATCTTGTGGCTGAATCTGAAAACCACAAGTCTGTGGGTTAGTGAGTACTTCACTGGTTAACCTCATTCAACCAGCCCATGCACGGTGGACTCCAGCGTGTCGTTTTGGACTTTTCCTTATCGATGAAGCAACAGAAAGCTATTTTTCAGTTCTTGCATTGTTGTGAAGTTTTATAGTTTGTTGCAAAGCGCACAGCGAAACGAACCTGTTGCATAATAGGTTTTATTGGATGTTTCTTTATTGAAAAAAGCTAGAGAAAGGAAACGTATGAGTATTATCGCATGCAGTGTCGGGTTGAAAACTTTTTTTCAATTCTTGCATTGTGCCAGACTTTTTTTTGTAACAAACCTGTTGCTCAACCTGTATAATAAGGCTTTAATTGGTTTAAGAGGGTGTATTGAATGACTCTTTGTTTCCTTTCTGAAAAAGCTAGTGACGAAACTGCATGAGAGTTTTTTTGCATGCAATGCTAGTTCGAAACCTTTTTTGGTACTTGCAGTTTTTGAGTTAGATTGTTTGCTTGTTCACAGTGAAAACTAAAGGCTTTAATAGTTTAAGTGGTTGCACCGAATGTGTCTTTTTGGACATGTTCTTATTAAAAACTAGAGAAAGGAAACTGCACGAGTTTTATCACATGCAGCGTGAGTTTGAAAACTGTTTTCAGCATTGTGATGTGAACCGACCTGTGCCTTACTTTCAGAATCACTTTAATAGTTTAACAGTCTTTGCGATGTTTATTTATTGAAAATGCTAGAAAAAGGAAAGTGCACTAGAGCTATGTTGCATGCATTAGGAGCTTGAAAACTTTTTTTCTTGCGTTATGCCGAACTTTGAACATTCTGTGACTTTTTTTTTTGCAGTGTGAAACTAGCAGCTGTGCTGTTGCTAGATTTTCTTATTTTCACTTTAATGGTTCAGGAGGCCAAGTTTAATGATGAAACCTGAAATAAAATGGTAAAATAATTAGCGTTAACATATTAAGAGCTGACTTACTGGACGTTCCACATGGGCCTTTAATAAATAACATAATTTCTTTAATGTAACGCAAAAACAATAGTAGAATGAAATGATTTGTGTTTACAAATTTAGAGCTTCTTCATTCAACTCTTGACCTGAATCTCAGTTTCTCTGTTTTTGTTTTTTTAAATTAGCGTGTTTGTGACCCAGAGAGAAATGGCTTCTTTTCATGCAGCAGTGGCACGTCCTTACAGCTCTGGACTTTCCCTGCTCGTTAAAGCCTGTGTAGTTTCTCAAGTGCTGTTTTTGATGCCTGCGGGTGTGTGAGTTCACAGCTGAGGCCCGAAGATGATGCTTTAGTTTCTTTCTCATACTGAAATGACTGTGAGGTGAATGGAAACCACCCTGCAATGGTTAAACTGACTCATTTAACAGCTCCGAGTGGATCATCGCACAGATACATTCGGCTGAGGTTCTAACTGTATAAATGTGCGTTTAAAACACTCATTTTTATTGTGGATCATGCCCTGAAATCGTTTCTAAAGGTGGTGTTCTGTTTGCTTTTTTTCTCAGTTGCTTCTTGAAAAAGCCTTCTTTCAGTTTCCTGACCGTCTCTTTTTCATGCACACACATACGTCTACATGCATGCGAGCACTTTCAGTTAACACAGGAAGTTTATCAGTCGCACCCGGAGCATGCTTGTTCTTAAGCACATGTGAACAGTCTCGATGTAACATCTCGAAGACGAGGTGAAGACCACATGAAACTAAATAAACGACCTTTATTCTATTAATGATCCGAGGTAGCTGAACCGAACGTGTCTGTTTCTGCAGCCCAACGTGTCAAGTTGTTTTTTAAAAATGCGATGCTAGTAGTTTCAGCTCACTGTGACGGAATCGTTTACCAAAAATAAAATATGCCAGAATATTTACTCGCCCTCAGGCCATCAAAGGTCATCTTCTCACCGGATTTGGAGAAATGTAGCATCGCATCACTTGCTCAGCAGTGAATGGGTGCCGTCAGAGTGAGGGTCCAAACAGCTGCTAAAAACATCACAGTAATCCACAGCACTCCAGTCTGTCAGTTAACGTCTGGAGAAGAAGAAAAAAAACAGCATTAAGATGTTTTCAACCATTGCTGCGCGCAAATTGTGGTCCGATCTGAATCAGGTGAGAAATCTGCACAGATCAAGCAGTGCTTACAAACCAAAACAGCTCTAAACAAATATGTGGCTGGATTTTGGTGAGATGGACTATTTTGGAGTGGTGTGGATTATCGTGATGTTTTTATCAGCTGTTTGGACTCTCATTCTGACGGCACCCATTCACAGCAGAGCAGTGAGACAGTGATTGAATAGCGCATTTAGCCCAATCCGATAAAGAAACATGAACTGTTGTCACTCTGTTTTACCAATTAAATGTGTTTTCTTTTAATTTAAAACTTGTTTGCAAATGCAGCAAGTCGCACTGTTGCTTGGCAACCATACATTTAAACTCTGCTTTTAACCCTTAGCAACACGTTAGCAGTTCAGCGGTTCTTACTACCGTTACGACTTTACATCAGTGTAAAGCGAAAATGACATTTCTTCCGTTGCTCGGTACATGTCATTTTTCCTGATTATCTGAACTGGACAGTCACATTGTTAGCATGTCTTTGTACACGTGTCGCGTTTGCTTATATACATTTGCATATACATTTATATATCAAATAAGAATGTTTGTTACATACAGCCCATTTGCATTTCCTATTATCAAGGAAAAACTATGTATATGCAAAGCTGAAGAGCGTATCAGCGTATGTAAG
Organism: Puntigrus tetrazona; assembly: GCF_018831695.1. Classification (NCBI taxonomy): domain Eukaryota; kingdom Metazoa; phylum Chordata; class Actinopteri; order Cypriniformes; family Cyprinidae; genus Puntigrus; species Puntigrus tetrazona. The sequence continues at coordinate 1,528,335 of NC_056699.1, forward strand.
CATGCACTTATACAGGCGCTTTAGACCTTTCTCATCTAGCAGTCTCATTTCTCTTCTTTACTACAAACTGACAGACGCGTGTGAGGATTCATCCCGTATCTCTGTGCGGTATCGCTTTATCTGAGGTTTTGTGTGTAAATCTAACACACCCACCCTCTCTGCTGGAATCGCTACACACACACACACACACACACACACGCTCATGGTGCTCAGAGAAAGTTCATTATTGAAGCTCTTTCTTTAAGTCGGCGCAGAAAGGTGTAAATAATAAGGAAGTTTGCTTTGAGCCTCTGGCTTGACGTCATTGTTGGGAAGCTGCTATGAAACTGCAACTCGTCAAGCTACACGATTTAAAGCTGAAGCATGTGAAGCCTCGATCAAATCACCCGTTTAATAGACAATATTTACACACTCTCAGAAATCAAGATACCAAAGCTGTCACTGGGACGGCACCTGTTCAAAAGGTACACTTTTGTACAAACACGTCCCTTTGGAAAAGGTACCGCCCGATTACAGCTTTTGTAGTTTTATTTCTGCAAAAAAATTTTTCCATTTGGCCCAATTGAATTTCTGCACTACCACGCACAATCCTGTTGGGACAACTGTTTCCTCAATTAAAAACTCTGAATTAAATTTGGCCAATGGAACATTTCTAATGCAACAAGAAAATTTGGAGTAAGGAGGACAATTTATATTATTAAATTTATTTTATCACAAGATACTATCAAAAAGCTAAGCTATTTAACAGTGCCAGTGGGTTTTTAAGTATTATATTTATACTTGTTTTTGCAATCAGAGCAAGTATTTATATATAATTTTTTTTATTGATTTTTTTACTAGTTTATTAAAATATAAAAAAAATAAATAAATCAGACATTTAATGAAAAATTAAGATAATTTAAAATATTTTGTAGATTTTAGTTTTTTGAAGGTATATAATCATTTGAATGTGTTTTTTAATTTAGTAGTTTTAGTAAAAAAAGTTCTCTCAGAAATTGACAATAAATGTCACAAACATGCTGTCTGTGTGAAGGGTGATGAGGAACTGCTGAAATCCAGCCCCTTTCACCTGACTTTCACCCTTATTGCCTGACTCCATGCCGTCTGGCACGCTGGGCACCGTTTCTTTCCATATATCTCTCAGGAGTAGCTGAAAGTTTTACTAGGTTGTTTTTGTCCTCCTGAGGCGTGAGCGTGGACAGAGATGGATTTACGGTGGCTCTCGGGCCGGTGGTGGTCCTGTGGACCTGCGGTCGTTCCGGCCTGGCCTCCTCTGATTCTGGTTATCTACATCCACAGGCACCTGAGAAGGAAGCCGCTTCGCCTGCCCCATGCAGATTCAGAGGGACTCGCATAGAGTCATAAATTCCTGCTGCCCGCTCCCATGTGGCTCTCTGGTCACTGGGGTGAATGTGAAGGGTTTAGCGGAACGAGAAGGTGTGGATGTGAGCGAGGGCCGTGTCGGAGCTGTGGGAATGTGGTCACCTGCAATAAATTAGCTGCTTTACCACTCCAACCAGCGCAAAGTAAACTCGCGTTTTACTAGAGTACCTCTGCTGTAAGACGCGGAAGGGAAAAGTGCATCGGCACGGCGTCCGATCGGAGAAACACGGCCCTTTCCCTGCACCTTCCCAAATACTTCTCTTCCTCTTTGAGACAGGTGGATAAAATTAACTGCACTCGGTCACTGCTGGACATTTAATAAAAATAAAGTTAAAAGTATGAATATATTAAACAAAATGTTTACTTCCATATGTTTCCATATATTTAGAGTTTTATGAAATTAAAAAATACCTTTATTATTTTGTGTTAATTATGTTATAATTATTCACTGATTTATTTTTAATCTTTAAAACATTTTAGTAAAAGTTATTATTATATGCAGTGTATGCAAATTAGACATTTCATCGTTAATTTAGCTCTAATTTGAATGAAATCACCAAAATTATCTTTCTAAAAGAAGTGCATTTTTCAATTATTTGAGTATTTTTGATTATTTTAGTGTTCTTACTTTAATGTTAATTTAAAGTATTAGTAATTTTTATGTGTTTTTGCCATTTTTTGTAAGTCTGTATTATTTATTCATTCAGTTTTATTTATTTAGTACTTCAATTGTCTTAAAAAAATAGAAATTGTGCCTTGGTAACTAGCTTTTTATTTCTTTTCCACTATTATTATTCAGCTATTATTATATGCAATGTATGCAAATTTGACACTTAATTCATTAAATTAGTGCTAATTTGTCACGTTGAAAAACAAAAGAACTTTATTTGACTTCTTTTAGAATTAAAAGTGCTTTAATATTGCTTTGTTCGTTAAGTTTCAGTCATTTTGATCTTTTTTTATTATTTTCATATTTCTGTACTTAGCTCGTTTGAATGATTTAGCCCCTCAGTTGTCTTAAACAAAAATAACAATGCTGCCTTGCCAACTCTCTTTCGAATTCTTTCGGTGGAGATTCTGATTCTCCATAATACCCGATACATATCAAAGAGCCCTGATATGAAACGCTGATGTCTCAATAACGGAGTACCTCGCGTGAGGAGACGCCTCTCATTGGCTAATATTGAGTTTCGTCCCCCGGTGTGTCGCTGTGCTGAAATGGATTTTCTGACCCTGCTCTCTTTACATGGAGCAGCTGCTGAAGAGCTTGGCCCTGGTAATATTGAGCCCGGTGTCTGCTAGACTCGCTATTGAGCACAGCGTCCAACAGAACCACGATGGGAATGTATTGAATGGCGTCGTCAAAGCGCAGCTCCAGGAAAAGAGAGAAAGACGCTCGAGGTGTAGAGACTGAGATGAACACAGCCAGGCCACTGCTGGACTTTATTTCCTGGAAGTCTGTGGCAAACGCCGTTGAAAAATTGTGAATATGTCGTTTTTATAAAATCATTTTTAATTTGTGAATAAATATTCTATTTGTTATGCTATGTTATAAAACAATATTACCCTCAATACATTAAACATGCATAAGACAAAAAGTGCATTAAAATATAAAAACTTTATTTTACTTTTATAGAAAATTTATAGAATTTTTTTTTTTATTGATCTATCCGTCTGTGTATTTATCATTGTTCTTTTAGTGTCATCAAAATACTAATATGCTTTTTGTTAATATTTTGAATGAGATTAAGCTCATTTTTAGCAAATCAGATTGGTTTTCTATTTTAATTTTAAGTTCACATCTGTCTAAACGGCTATATGGATTTTGTTAATGCTCTACCTATTTGATATCGATTTAATTTTATTGATCTTATTTCATTTTAACACCAAGTACAAAACTTTAACTGAACAGTAAAATTATTTGTAAATTATTTCACTAATTATGAGGGAAATTGGTAGTAAATACTGTATAGACAATTTTTTCTGTGATATTTTTCATGCAAAGTTTGGTTCATGTTTATTGCAAAAGAATCAGTCCATTTTAGTCAATAAAGAGGTCAAGTTATGGAAGAAAAAAGCGAGAGAAATGTTGGTTTCACTGTTGCTCTGGATGACTCTTGCCTTAATATCTTGCCATTTTTAACATTAATTAAAAAAGCCAAGACGTGTATTCTCCAGGAGGTTTGTTTTGCTGCGAACACACGCCAGTTTCATTTCAATAATTATTTTGAGGGCAGACATTGATTCGCTGACCACATCATATTAAATCAACCACTGATTGGTCAGCCATCGATCCGCTGGAGCCTCGTATCGAATCGCAGCCGTCCTGTTTGTCATGATGAAGATTTCATGATCAGAGTCACTTCAGGAGCCCAAGCGCATGCCAAATAATACGAGAGGGCCCGGCGTTTCGTAACGCACGAGCGAAGCGTCCTCAGCCTCTCTGCGTATGTTCAGAAACCACAGAGAGGTTTTGTGAAAGCGCAGATAAGAGGTCGGGAACTCTGCCTTCTTCGGTTCTCCTTCACTATTGGCCTCCCCTCACCCACTTTTCCTGTCAGTCGACAGCTTCTCGCTGCGAGGCTGTTGAAAATAACCGTATCGCTGAGAGCCCCAGGCCTTGTTTTAGCACCTCGAGCCCTGCGTTGGCTCTGAGAAAGCGGAATAAGGCTCCGTTCAGGGCTCTGACAGGAAGAAGCAGCTTTTGCAAGGTGCGCGCCCCTTTCTCTCCGTCTGTTTGCTGCGCACAGGATATGTGCAAAAGCCTAGTGCAACGCTGAACTGCAAATATCCTCATCGTGTGGCTTTAATATCCAGAAGCTGCTTTCAACTTCGTCAAGCTTCGAGCTGCTTGGAACTGAGAGCAGTTGAACTACAGTCAAGCTACACTTAACAACATCGATAATAAAAAGAATCCTTACTGAACCAGTTCATTTAAATTAACAGATTTGTTTTGATGGTTTAAATAAAAATGAATAAAAAAAAAAAAAACTCTTAACATTTTTTTTTACTTGCTAATTTAATTAAACCAAATATTTTTAATTAACATATTTACTCATTCATTTTTATTTTTATTTTTTTTTATTTTAACTAAAATGAGCTAAATTACTAAAATAAAATAAAAAATTTAAGTATGGGTTTATTTATTTGCATTTTTTCAGTTTTTAAATGTTCATGTAGAGTGACTGATCAAATAAACAGGATAAAAATAATATGCATTTATTCATTTTCTTTCATTCATTCGTTCATTCATTCATTCATTTATGTGTGTATGTATTTAACCTGTTAATTTGATTGAAGGCAACTGGTTAAAAGCATTTGTATTCTTTTTAATTAAACTTGTTAATTGAACTCTTAATCATTTTCTTTTAGAGAGATCAAATAAATCATAGAAAAATATATATATATATATATATATATATATATATATATATATATATACACACACATATAATTTATTTTTGATTTTTATTATTTTTTATATATATATATATATATATATATATATATATATATATATATATATATATATATATACTGAATCATGTCGTTTTAATTAACAGGTTCAAAAAATAATTTATTTATTTTATTAATTTATTTAATTTATTTATATATGAACCTGCTATTTAAAAGGAACTTTTCCAGAACTATTAGGAAAATATTCATAGAGGACGAAGATGCATGTTCAGCTGCATGCAAATGTTTGATGTGAAAAACAGTTTGTATACACCTGAGTGAAATCTGTGGTTACGCTCGTAGTTTTTAGTAGCCAGTGTTCATTTCAGTAGAAACGTCGCGGGCTTGTTTGTTCCTGGGCTTTCTTTGTCGAGTGTTTTTGTATGTGTGTGGAATCAATAACAGAAGCCGGTCTGTGGTAACGCAGCGGTGACTGTGGCTACCTGACTAGCCACACTTCCGTACCCACATGCAAAGTAGCCTAACCAGAGATCTCATTCAGCCAAAGACAGTCATGTAGAAACATGCATGCAGTAAAAACAGAAGTACGCCAGTCTGCTGCCTGCACGCCGTCTCAGGACTTTGGCTAACGTTCTTACAAGAATCTCTCAGGGTTATGAACCAAGTAGCACTGCAGTAGGGTTATAGGATGTTTTTCTGAGTGGGATCTTCACCTCCGATGGCTAGGAGAACATTCTAAAGTAACATATTTGTAAAAAAAAATTAAATGCGACTTTGATGTTTTTTTAGGGTTTTTTTAACAACAATATATAAACCGTAGTAACAACGTGATATCACATATCAATTAGCTTTAGGACGTTTATCACAGAAAGGACTGGTAACGGTCTTAACAAATATAAACCTTAAGAATATAAATTACAAATATAAAAACAGAGAAGATGCCTCTCACACAGTTCTTCAAAACTGAACCAGAACTGTCTTTCAGTTTCTTGAGAAAAAAGTGGTGCATCGCCAGAAAAATATCACTTGATATTTGAACGCTGAATACATTTTTCCATCAGTTAAAAATCGACTAATATATTGGCAGCGATTGGACCAAAAACTTGCATGCGTTGTTTGTTGTTTAGCCCAGAGAACAGTGTTTTTTATAACCTATACTATATTTAGTGACCTATATATTTATCTGCTAAACTTAACGCATCTGCCAAACCTTAATGCATTTGATTGGAAAGGCCCTAAGTAATGTATAATGCAAAGTTCGGATGAATTTCAGATTCCAGATGATCTTGCGAATCATGAAATAAAGTTTGCAGGAGCAGGCAAAACATCCATTTTAACACCGGCTATCCTGGCATGCAGTGATAAGGTCCATCTTTGGAGATCTTGCTCCACCTTAGTGTGCAGATAACGGGGATCTGGAGAAGTCTGCAGGGTGGATTGAACGACACTGCCTAACACCTAATGACAAACATGATTCATCCCAAATGATCTTGTACCTGGAACTTTCTAAGTACCTTCAGTATCCGGGATAACAAAGATGGTGGATCCAAAATTAACAGTAATATATCATTCACATAGGAGATACTGCATATGTTGTCTTTAGGACTTTTGATGTTGTCCTTAATATTTTAGTTATATATATATTTGTATATATACTACATAGCAAGTCTGCATCGTATATGGTGCTTCACTTGTGGTCATGAGGCCAGGTCACAGTTAGTTTGAAGTTTAGGCTTCTACTAAAATCTCCTGAAAGAGCAATCATTTCCTAGCATCTAGCTTGATGACGGTCTTCCTGGTTTTAACTGCGAGACTCGCTGATCTCAATCAAATCATGACCCAAATAAAAAAAGACCACAAAACTCATTTCAGTGGTTAAAGTTCTAGCAAGCAGTGACATTGTGAATCTAAGAGGACTGGCTTCACAAGCGCGCTTCTCTTTTTCTGTTAAATGATTGACAGGCCAGTCACTGGATGGGGGGGGACTTCCTGATGGCACATCCTTTGCAGCATCAGTTATTGGCCCTGTGTGTGTGTGTGTGTGTGTGTGTGTGTCATTAGATGTCACAAAGACCCTTTCAGTTAGACAGGCTGAGAGTTCCTAACGGTGGCCTTACAGCTGCAGCTTCCTTCCTCTGCTGTATCTGCTTCACAGGAAGCTGTTATTCAATGTTTTCACTCGCAATATTAAGCCTAAATATTAAAAGAACTGTAAAAAAACTAACAAAAAAACCTGTGGTGGTACCCGTGATGGTGTCAAATGATCTTAATATGGTATTCCTACATGCACCGTGGAGATAATATGGTTTGTGCATATGTGAAAGCTGTGCTTTTTTGGTTTTAGGGCATCTAATACAGTTCTAACATGGTGTTCTACTTCGTTTTTTGGGCATAAAATGTGGTCTTACTGTGGTTTTTGGAAATGTACCACATACATCATGGCTCTACTATGTTTTTCTGCATGCATTATGGTAGCATTGTGACTTTTGGATATGTATCGTGGCTCTGTATGGTTTTTGGACAAGTATCATGGCTCTACTTTTTTGGACATGAAATATGGTTCTACTATGGTTTTTATGCATGCATTACGGTTTTTGAAAGTGTATCATTGTTCTGTTATGGTTTTTGGACATGTGTCATGGTTCGGCTTCATTTGTCTTCATTTTTGAAAAGTGGTTCTACTGTGGTTTTAGGAAATGTACCATGGTAATACTGTGGTTTTTGAACATGCATCATGGTTCTACTATATTTTTATACATGTATTTTGAGAAAACTGTGACTTTTGGAAGTGTATGGTTCTATGTGGTTTTTGGACACGTGTCATGGTTCTACTTAGTTTGTTCTTTGGACATTTAATATGGTTCTGCTCTGGTTTTTGGACATGTACCATGGTAATACTAGATTTTGGGTATGTATCATGGTTCTACTATGGTCTTCATACATGTATTGTGGTTCTATTATGGTTTTTGGACATGCATCATGGTTCTGCTATACATGTACGCCAATTCAATACAAATAAGTGGTACGACCATGGGGTTCTTGAGAGTACATTAGACTACTGTATAAAACCATTGTACTTTACCACGGTATCATGCATCCTATTGATTTTTTATTCCTCACTATTGCGTGTTTTTATTATATTTTATGTTTGTGTGTGTGTACGTGTGCATGCCGTAAAATATACAAAATCTATGTTAATAATATGTTAATAAGAACAGAACATTAGCTTTTAATTCAGAGGTCATTTACATATTCTATGCCGAGCTCATTTGCGTATACTCTCATGTTTCTGCCTTTTCTTCTTTGGCCTGTACAGTAGATTCCTCGACACTATTTTGACTGCTATCCTCTCCATCTTTGACCCTTATCACATTTATTTACATACTTTACTCCCTCTCATCGCCGTCCGCTGGTCTTTCGGTTCTTCAGACAGACAGCTCTCATCACACAGACGCAAATAGTTCATCTTGCGCGTCTCCTTTTAAAGCCTGCATGCGTCCGTCTGCGAGAATGCCATCCACGAACTTTACGATGCGCGTCTGCTGCAGTAATTATGTCCGTGTGACTCAGCGGCTCTTGGCGCAGTTCGCATCACCTGTTTCCAGCGCCGTCGTCCAGGCGCCCGCGCGCGTGTGTGTGTGTGTGTGTGTGTTCATGGTGAGCTATGCTTAGTCAGAGGAGAAGCAGCGAGCGGCAGAGCAGTTGTCTATGTTTAGTCACAGCAGCATCAGTGATACAGCACACAGCCGGACAGACTCTCCTCTGGTCGCCGTCTGGCCGAGGAAGAAAGCCGTGGTCATGTCTAGCCACCGTGTCTCGCTCCGTTTAGCGCTAATGCTTAAACACGGCTGTGTGAAATGGACTAACATGAACTCTGTGTGTTTGTACACACGAGCACTGAGAAGGACATAAGAAAGGCCAGTGAAAATAGAGATGATGATAAAGGACTACAAATATATATATATATATATATATATATATATATATATATATATATATATATATATATATATATATATATATATATAATGCTAAAATTTAATTTATTTGAGATAGTTTATATAAATAATTAAAAAAATTAAAACTGCATTCCGTAACAGGTTTTTTTGGGGGGTTAAAATTGAGCCAAAATGACAATTTTAAAGCAAGTACATAACCAGATAGTGTTTAAAATGATCTCCTTTGGTAACATTATAGTAACATTTTAATGATTTGATGGGTATTTGTCATTACGTCCCGTCCTTTAAACATGAAGAGGTTGTCCTGCAGGTGGAGGATCATTCATAGGCTTTTTCTCACAACAGTTGAAATAATTCAACATTTTATGTTGATGGCGGATTTTAATCCAAAAAGCTTTTGCATTTATGCATTTATGTTTTAATGTGCATCTGATTACAGATAGCCTACATGGAATACAATTCTGTATATATTTAATGAATTTAATGAACTTTCTCTGACAAAATAGCAAAAATGCATGTTTTAAATTAAGATATTATTTAATGTGTACTTTTTTTATTAATTGTATTTTTATTTTACTACTAATTTACACTACTTCTACTATTATTATTATTATTATGTATATATTTTTTTTCTTTTTTTTATTATTTTGACAGCGTAAACTCATAATAAAGAGATGAGAAATTCATTTTGAAATCGGAGACGTCTTTTGATTGCAGTTTGTGGTCTCTTGGTAAATCTGAGTTTGAGGCGTTACTGAGATTTTAGCAGAATACTTTTCACGTGTTCTCCATGTAATCTCCTCGGCAGAATAAATAAACGACCTTTGCGCTTGTTCGTCTCAGTAGTCTTCAGACAGTGTCTGTATGATCCCACGCTGTCCTTGCAGTCTCTGTAATCTATGGGAGTGCATTACAGACTGGCCTCTGAGGCCCCGCCCCTTCTCCTCTTGACCCCGCCCACGCCCCGGGGGACACTGGACCATGTGGCGAACTGGCCCGGGATCTGAGAGTCCCGCCGTCCTGTTTGATCTGCTCTCTGCGCCGCTCCGCTCAACATCCGCAGCACAGGAAGAGGATCTCTAATAAAGCCTCTTCATTTCCTTTTATTTTCATTTCTCTACAATCTCCTTTCTTGCTGAAAAAAAACAGCCTAGACCTGCTAAACTGGATCAGCTGGTGTCCAACTGAACCTGGACACGTTTTGGGACACTTTCGTACTGGTTTTAGCATTGCTATGCTGGTTAAACTGCAATAATAACCAGTGTAACAGACCTCCATTGCCTAAAACCATTTAAAGAGGCCTTGTATTTTTATTTTATGATATATGAGAAACTAGAGAATGGGTTTGACACATTGCATGCCAAACTCAAACATGAATATCCTTTCCTAGCTTGTTTAGATTTTCCAGTATCTCTTCTCAGTTTATTTTTATATATTTTTTTATTTTAAACACATTAAAATGTACAAATATTTTATACAAATGTTTTTCACACGTTTTTAAATATTTGTATAAAATATTTGAATTACGAAAAGTTTTTAAATGTAATAATTTACTGATTTAGAAAAAATATAAAATAAAATGATTGCTTTATTAATAAATAAATAAAAATATGTAAAAAAAAATTAGATGGTAAAAATATATGCTATGTTGATATATATTAAGTATAATTTAAAATAATATAAATTATACGAATATACATATGTTTACGTAAATATGTATATATACAAATATATATGGTATATATGTATATCATTTTGCCTGACAACTTAATCTGCCTCCATTCTGAAGTGTAACGTCCTCTTTCACAAAATCGAGTCCCACTTTATTTTTTTTTCCCTCACTGAATATCCTGTTTAATTCTAAAATCCAGCAGGTTGCATAAGTAAAATGCTTGCATGTTGACTTGGAGCGACGTGACCCGAGCCGTGTCCTGTGTTAGTAGGTACACCTTCACCAGAGCAGTCAATAACGAGTCGGTCGCTCCTCAGTGATCCAGCAGAGACGCCGGGACAGAAACTGGCAGCGGCAGCCTAGAAATATTGATCAGTGTCCCATAAAGCATGAATAGACTGGCTGAGGATCGGAGGGTGTTGCCATTGATTGCAACATGGCTCTTGACAGGAGCCTCTTTGTTCCTTTGAAGACTGTAACTGAGAGTGCTAATCGCTGCCCGGCGAGTGCTTTGTCTGATGTTTTATAGACACAAATGATCTGACTGACTGCTGAGATGTTTAGGCTGGATGTGCGAGGACAATAGTCGACTGTTCGCTGTCATCAGCAGCCCGAGGCCAAACGCTTTCTTCACGTTTCTTTCTCTTTCTAAACCCGTCCCTCCACCTGCGTCCTCGTCTGAGAGCATCCGCAACCGGAGGTGTGTTTCTGCCACGGAGCAGAAGAAGAAAAAAGGAAATTATTTGCATGCAAAATTCTGAGGAAAAATGTGGAATTCCAAGAAGAGTCTTCATTGCGGAACAGAATTATAGTAAAAAAGAGCAAGCTTTCACTGACCTCGGCTTGAAATGCATAGCTCTGTTGTGTGTAAAGAGTACAAATCAATGGATAAGACAAGTGTTGAAAGCTAAACAGTATGCATTTGAAACGATATGGAGACCGTTTGTAAATTACATCAAAGATTTGAATATAATGCACGAAGAAGGGGAAAGTTAATCTAATGCAGCTCCGATTTTTTAGACATTAAACTTTTCAAAGGAGATTTGCTTTGTTTTGAATTTATTGCTTATAAAAAAGATTACTAGGTACTAAAACAGGAGGAACATTTTTCTGTTGTTTTCTTTTTCTTTTCGTTTGGGTTTTTTGTTAGAGAAGAGAAAAGAAAGAAAATTATTTTATTTTATTTTATTGTATTTGTATTTTTTTATTCTGTGGTGGAATTTAGCATTTATACTATATTACCTCTTTGAAAGGTTTTTACTAAAACTTAAAAATGTGAAAATTAAAACTTGAAATTAAAATAAAAATCCAATTTAAAATAATGATACATTTCTAGAATAGTGTAAAAATTATACTAAAATATCAGTATCAATTAACTTTAAACTTTAAAACGAGAATACTCTAATAAAGCGTGTTAATATTTTATGCAATATTGCTTCTCAAGTAAATTTATCTGCTACGTTATAACTGGAAAATAAGACGCGAAGGTTTGCAGTGCTGTATCTCATTACTAATACATGCTTCCCCAAAGAAGATGATACATCTGTGGCGTTTAGTGAAACATTTTTGAAAAACAGTGACCATGTATATTAATCTATAGTTCTGTGTCCTGCTGGAAACGTGTCCCAACACCGGCTCTTTCTCAGCAGTCCTGTCTGATTTAAGTGTGCACACTAGTAAGAAATCATCCGTCACGTATGGCCTACTCCGTTTGATTACTTTTGCAGCAATTAAGCGCTGACGGTGATGCCGAACGACGTTTCAGAAGCATGCGGTCGCTCCAAATGCAGCCGGTCGCTTCATGCCACTCCGTCCCGCCACCGCCGTCCCGAAGCTGCGAGACCGCAACAGGAAATGCCAATATAACGGTCAATACTGGCATGGAGTAGCACACGGTCAGAGCCGCTTCTCCAAACCACAGAGAGCCTCCTGGACCTTGATAATGGAGCATCCGGAGCTCCGATGGGATCCATCCTCGAGTGGACCTCCACCGTTCCTCTGCCGTGTGGTTAACGACTTTCTCCTCGTTTAGGGGCTTCCCGTGTGTCCATTGCTAATTTATTAATCTGTGGATTTCTTCTCGGCGACGCCATTCGCTGGAATCTTCTTCTGGCTAATTTGGTAGGCCCTCATCCGCATAATAGTTTGAGCGATGCTCGGGGCTGCCGGAGGACGGCTGGAAGTCACTTTTGTCCCAGGACTTTCTGAGTTATTAATTGATTTTGTGGGTGACTAATGACTTTTTTATTGAGCAGTTTCCTCACGCTCCTGGAGGGAGAAAAGCCGAACTGACCGCACCAAACTCTGTGGCCTAGATACGGAGGATGGCTCTCTGGACAGAGCCACGGTTGCTCTCTGACAAACACAACGGATGGAGACTCTGAATCAACATTTTACAAAAAAAATTGGATTTGTTGAAAAGTTGGAGGATTTTGTATTGAGAATTTAAGAATTTAAAAGGCATATTGTTTATCAAAGGGGACATCTGCAACATTTATATATATATATATATATATATATATATATATATATATATATATATATATATATATATTATTTTTTTTTTTTTTTTTTTTTTTTTTTTTTAATTAACAGTTTTAATACTTTAATCAGAAATGTTTCTCAAGACTGGAGTAATGATGCTGGAATTTCAGCTTTTATCACTGCTTTTTTCACTTGTTCATAAATTCACATAGAATATAGCTATTTTACATAATATTACTGCATTTTTAATCAAATGGGGGATTCTCATGAGGCATGAAATCATATATACGTTTAATTTTAACATCTTTTTTTTTTTTTTTTTGATTATAATTAGCCACTGCCCCTTTAAGCATCCAAAGTTTAGTGAGTTGTTCGTCTGCTGAGTTTGAGCCGAACATGTCTTCAGCTAGCATTCATTCAGTTTAACGCGAGCTCTGTGTGTTTATTGAATCGGTCACTTCTGTCCAGTGCCGTGTGTGTTTGAGGTCTGAGTCACTGTCTAAAGAAGCCATCTGCCTCCGCTGACCACAGCTCGCCCAGCATTAACCGCCAGCGCTAGTCTGCTCTGCTCACACAAAGCTGTTTTGTTTGCGGCTGCGGTCCACGCTACATAATCACAGACTGGCCACAACACAACAACACCGTCTGTCTCTCAGCTCAAGATCTGCCGGTGAATCCCGGGCCTCGGATTGAACAGAGCAAACAAGGAAACGTCTGCAGTGAAGCGCTGGATGGATAGACCGATGAATGAATCGATGAATGAATGGAGCCTGAATCAGTCGGGTTTAATTAGAGGCTGTGTTGTGCCGAACAATAGCAGTTTTCACAGAGTTAAAGTCGCGTCTGCATGATTCATGTGGAGACAGATGTCACAGCATTACATGCATTTCTCAGCTGTGAGTAAGAATGCGAGCGCAGCGTGAATACTGTCTTTTGTCATTTATTCACAGCTTTTAATGCACCGCATTTTAATGCACCGTCTATCAGTGACACTGACATTGTAAAAAAAAAAAGTTGAGAAAACTTCAGCAGATGTTTGAATTTTCTCAACTTCTTGTTTAAAGTTTGTACGTTTTTTTAAAGTATTTTTTTTGTTAATAAGTTGGAATCTGCCAAGGCTGGTTGCATTAAAATTGTAAGTTAAATTTTATTCATTTATGTATTTTTTTTTACAGTGTACAATGCAAAAGTTTGGGAACAGAAAGGTTTCGAAAGCAGTCTCTTCTGCTCGCTAGGGTTGGATATAGTTCGGGTTTTTTCGATACAGTTTTTTGATCCAAATCGATGGATTTTAAAATGCTTCCGGTGCCTAAATGGTGCCTGAACCGATGCTTTTAATACGATTACAAAAAAAACAACAAATAAATAAACAAAAATTCCCCCCAAAAAGATGGATTGGCCATTAGCACTAAAAATACATGACGTTATATATCCAGAGAAGTAGAAGTAGTAGAAGGCTCCTTCATCACAGAGAGCAAAGCATGCTCAAAAGGCTCACCTCCATCAAGAGCAACACACAAACTGCGTAAGTTTGTCTTCTCGTTTGCTTTTTAAATTAAAGAGCGATAAAGTAGAGAAAGCCAAATGAGAGCACACACAGAGCACTTGCTGAATGACAGAAAGCTGACTCCGGTTTCACCACATGTGCTTTTATACTTCCTGGCCTCTACGTCAGCCCATCCATGACATGTCGCCCATCCGTATATATATATATATATATATATATATATATATATACAGTATATATATATATATGTGTGTGTGTGTGTGTGTGTGTGTTGTTAAATTACTACTTTTATTATAATTTCTATCTATATATATATATATATATTATATATATATATATATATATATATATATATATATATATGAAGTAGGTCCAGTATTAGCGCGTTTTTGTTTCTCTTCAGTGTCCGTCTCTGTTATCAAGCTCCTGCTTCTCATTTCCTTATGCATCTCCGGCTCTCAGTCCTGCCACATCCTCGCGTTCCTGCGCCAAAGGCAGCGGCTTGTCACAGATACGCTCTGCTGGAAGATTGTGCTCAAAACCTTCCTCCACTGAGCTCCGTTAATTCAGTTTCCTTGCATATCTACTTCAACAGTGTCTTGTAAATGTTGTTATATGTTCTTCTCATTGAGCATAAAGCAGCGGGTCGAGCCGAACCGTCTGGCTGTGGATTGGATTGAATTCAAGGTTAATAATGCTGCATTTGAACGTCATTGTATGCCGCGTTTCTCAGATATTGAAACATTAAGTCGGCGTGTGCATGCGAAATCCATTTTTGGAGTAGTTTTACAGGAAACCTCAGAATTATGAACATCAATATTGCTGGGATATACGTGTTTTACTGGAATCCCTTAATCAAGGTAATTTTGGGGGGAAATAAATTAATCTAATCTACTCTCTTGCTTTGTGGTAAATATAATCATTAATGACCAATAATGGCATTATTCTGAAATCATAACTGATTCCAACTGAATAGATTTATCACTTTACTGTAGAGTTATACTTATTTATGATAGACGGTTTGCGGCTAAAAATACTTTTTGGGGAGTGTGGTTGCTAGGTCATCGCTGAAGTGACCTGGCTGTTTGCTAGATAGTTGCTAGGGCGTTCTGGATTGGTGATTGCAAAGCTGTTCTGGTCGGTTGCTGGGTATTTTTGGTAGGGTCTACTTTGTGGTGTTTTTTAGGGTGCTCTGGGTGGTTGCTAGGTAGTTGCTAGGGTCTTCTGATAGTTGTGTTTTCAGTAGGGTGTTCTTTCTGGTTGCTAGGTGTTTATTAGATGTTCTGTTTGGGTTGTTAGGTGGTTACCAGGGTGATCGGTGTGGTTATTAGGGTATTCAGGGGTTGCTGCATGGTTTTTGGTAGGGTGTTCTTCCTAGGTTTTATTATGGTGTTTTAGGTGGTTGCTAGGGCGTTCTAAATACGTTATTGGTTAAGGTGTTTTGAGTGATTGCTAAGGTTTTTCAGATAGGTTAAGGTGGTTTGGTGGTTGCTGCATGGTTTTGGGTGGAGTGTTTTTTTGTTGTTGACTGAATGGTTGCTAGGGTGTTTTGTGGTTGCTGGGTGGTTACTCAGTGGTTGCTAGGGTGTACTGGGTACCTCAGAATTATTAAACATCATAATTGCTGGGATGTACATGTATTTCTGGAATTGAGATCATTTGTGGGAATATTAATATATTTTATTTTAATTTTAGCATTATTCTGAAATCATTGAGAAACTTCTTTGAAGCACGATTCTGAAATTTCTTCATAACAGATGATCCGCAGCTAACAAAAATTGTTCAGCGCATGAGATGAATACGTTCTCAGCGGCAAAAGTTGCTATCAAACATTGACGCATGTAAAAGTCAGTGTAACTCACAGCGACATTTATGTGCGAGAGTGTGTGTGTGTGTGTTTCATCTTCAGCTGCACTATATCCACTCATCCATTCAAACTGCACTAAATAGTGCCCGAGGCGGATCTGTAGTCGTCTCCTCCCACACACAGCGCTCCAGGCAGCAGCAGGCCAAACTGGGCCGAACGCACAGCTATATACGAGACTCTTGCAGGACACTCCAAACCACCAGAGGCCAGAGTCTGAACGTCTGCCTTCAGAGGAGCTTCAAGGTGAAGTTTGAAGCCTCTCCTGGTGATCCGGTGTGAGATTCTCCTCAGCTAATATCTGCTGAAGCTGTCTAGTCTAGTAAATGTCTGAACTGAGAGCGTAAATCTGCGCTTTAGCGTCGAAGGACTGAAATATTCAGCGCTTTTCTCTTTATCTTCTAACTCTTTCTGCTGCCACACCCTCATCTCAGAAAATCAGTCAGTCTGGTGGTTGCTAAGTGCAACTTTCTGTAGCTGGTAGGTGGTTAGTTACTAGGTTGCTGGGTGGGTTTTTTGGTAGGATGCTCTGGATGGTAACTAAGTAGTTGCTAGCATGCATTGCAGGTTGCTAGGTGTTTATTAGGGTGTTCTGGCTGGTTGCTAGGCGGTTGCTAGAAGGCTCTTCTTGGTAGGTGGTACACAGGACATTCTTGTTGGTTGTTTATTATGGCGTTCTAGGTGGTTTCCAATTAGTTACTAATGTGTTTGCCGGGGTGGTCTGGCTAGGTGGTTGCTAATGCGTTCATTCTGGTTGCTAGGTGTTTATTAAGGATGTGTTTTTGTTTGGGTGTTTTAGGCGGTCGCTTGGTAGTTCGTGTGGTGTTGTGGGTGGATGGTTGGGTGTTTTGGCTGGTTGCTAAGGTGCTCTGCTCTGTTGTTACTAAGGTAGTCCTTTGTGGTTGTTCTGAGTGGTTCCTAAAGTGGTTGCTAAGGTGCTCTGGCTGATTGCTAGGTCTAAAATAAAACGATTCACTGATTCTTCCTCGACTGTTATATCGCTTTCAAAAAGCAATGCCTATAGCAAAAACATTTATTTTTATTCATTATATATTAAACATTTAAAGTTCTTTTCTTTGAGTCTGTTCCTTTTCTTTTTACCTATTGTGCAAAAATAAAAAAGGTCTCTGTAGCTTGCTTTATCCTTTTTCTGCTCTATCTGTTTTCTTTTTATCTGTTATGTACACTTTAAAAAATCCCTGTACCACGTTAAGCTACCTGAGACTTATATAGCACTTGCGTATCGTTACTTTTTTGTTCGGTTTTGATTGCTTCTGTTGTCCTCATTCGTAAAAGAGGGGTTTAGAAATGTCACAGTTTAGTGCATCGATGCAGAATTTGAAATCCGTACAGTTCTGCTTTAATCAACGTTTCATTGAGTCGTCTGATATTAATATAGTTTCTTGTGCGTGGCCCATTAGAATGTGCAGCAGCCGGGTCTCTCATTACAGTATATGAGGCCTCTGGGAGCCGTGATGGAGGTAGATTGAAACTCACAGCGGGATCGTTTCATGTGCTGTTGTTTCCTCTTAAGGGTCGAGACGGCCCCTCTGTGAGCACTTACAGAGCTTTAGCTTGAAGCTACGCTGCGGACGCAACTGTTCCGAGGCAGGTGTTCACTGGCAAAGAATCAACTCAGTGGTGCTCACGGACCAGACTAGAGGACCATGGGAAAAGCGGCGCCTTCGACTGCGGTGACGTCAGACCGAGCGCGTCTCCGTTCGGGAACACTCTGAACAGAAGCAATGTCAATACAGCTGGATGAAACCAGTGTGTGTGTGTGTGGCCCTGAGCGGAGGACATCTGTGCCTGTCCCGTCCACATCCTCACACACATATAGCGTTATAGTGTAAGCGCATCACGATGGTAAATACCCCCGGGTTCGGTATGCCTGTTCCAAAACACGGCGACCTGTCTGCTGTCTACATAGGCAGCGGCCTTGTAAGGCAACACCCTGACCGTCATGGAGCCTCGCAAGCAGAACACGCTACTCACTTCACATAAATAGCTAGAATATGGGAAATCACGTCGCACATAATGCAATAATCAAACTCTAATAAACGTATATGAATATGGGGTAAAAGTCATTTTTAAGCTTTATTGATGCTTTCAGTATTTAAAGAAATTTCTAAAAATTTTATATTATAAATATTTATAATAATAAAATAAATATTTAATATTTATAATAATAAAATAAATATTTCATTTATGTAGTAATAAATAATATTTTAATATACTGTATATATATATCATATTATAAATACTTGAATATTATGATAATGTATAATATAAAATTATGTGTGCGTGTATATGTTTTGTGTACACGCACACACACGTGTATGTATCATAAATACTCTGTAATTAATTGTACATGTGACCCTGGCTCAAATAAACTTTGATGCTTGTTATTATACTTATAATTCGATTTTGAGCCTGTATTTTACTGAGAGTGTCACAATTATATGTAACGACAATGTGAGACAATTTTTTTCTTTTTTTACAGTTATTTACTATATAATAAATACATGCATTTACTTGCAAAGCTACATTTTACCGAAAAGCAAGTTATCTTAAAAGGCGGAATATTGGTGCTGTACTTTGTTTAGGTGCCACTTTTGTATTGTAAGTGTTACTTGTGATGCCCTATAATGTTTTCTAGTTAGGCAGCTCACTGTGTTGTGTGTGTGTGTGTGTGTGTGTGTGTGTGTGTGTGTGTGTGTGCACGTGAGGGCAAAGTGCTTTGCTCTGTCACTTGGCTGCTCTGCTAAACGATATGTCAGAAAATCAATTAATTACTTTTAAGCAGCAGTTAACGGCATCCACACAATACAGGCGCATGAATTATTAAAGAGCACGAAAGCTGAGTTATTTTCCCCTCGCTCTCTCTTAACTAACCTCCCGTACAGTACAGAAGAGAAACGACAGAGACACACAGAAAGAACGAGAGGAGCTTATAGAGAGAACGACTGAAAACTCAGAGAAGAAACCTTCGAAGAATGAAGAACACGGTCCGATGTTGCCGTGCAGTCGCTAAGGGGTTTTTTGGAGCGTTGCTATGAGGTTTGCACTAAAAGTGAGCGATGACAACTAGCGATTCATTGGTGTTTTAATTTTTCAAAAAGATTTTGAGGAGAACAATTTGTAAGACTAATTTTACACTTCATCAGAGCAATAAAAGAACAACCGATGAGCATCTTGGGAAATACATTTGTTTTGTTTTTTATCAAACACTATATACTGATATAATTGTATTATTTATATATATTTTATTTTTTCAATTTATATATATATATATATATATATATATATATATATATATATATATATTAATATTATATATAATATATTTATATATTTATTATTCTTTTAAATGGACATTAAACTAATTGCTTTATCTGTTTCCATCATATATACATGATACTATTTGCTATGTTTAAATGAAATTAAATAAAACATGTTTAACGTCTCATTTTATTCAATACATAAATCTGTATTATTATATCCTGTTCACATGTCTTGCAGTATATGTCGAAATGTAAAAACCAACTGCTTTCAATGAATTGAGTTTACAAATACTTTGCAAGCGTGACCGTCTTCAGTAAACCATGCGCTGCGGTGTATTCAGCTCCTGATGGCTTCGCTCAGTAGTTTTGGCAGCATTGATTGTGGGCCCCAGGAAGCGTTTATTGATCCTGTGTGCCCAGCAGTGCTGGCCCCGGGGTGGCCGTCTCTGGGGGCCCGTAGGGGGACAGAGCGCCTGCGGGCAGTGGGGAGAACGACATCTAAATCTGTGCCGTCGGTGTGCATGTACAGATGAAAAGGCCAAGACTGAAGAGATGCGTATTTTTCGGAGAGCTCACCAGACGGCCATGCGGTCTGTTGAATGAGTTGTGTCTTTCCACATCCGTGCGGTGTCGGCAGTGACAGCCTGTCAAACACACCCCAGTTCTGATGTTACGACCGGCACGACTCACTGTGGCTAACCAACCCTTTCCTGCAGCCCAAGTCCTCCGAACCCTTTGAAACTCGATCTGTGGTCTGAATTGAGTCTTTGCCAGCGTGAGTTGGAAATCTCCGATGCCGGCTTTCTTACGGAGAGCGAAGTAGACATAGACGGCCATCGGCAAGTGCTTCGGTCGCTGGCCGGTCCACCACGTGTTTATGCACGTGAGTTTGGTTCTCAGGTAATGCATGAACTGATCAAATGCGCACAGTTTATCCTTGAATTTTATCAGTTCATGTAACTCATTTGAAAAGATTTTTTAGTTGAGCATAAGGATACTCGAATAAGCATAAGATGCATAACACACATACTGGATAAAATAGTCATTAGAATGCTTTTTCATGAATATATTTCTGCACTCAACTGGTGCACTAATGCACTTAAAATATGTTTTGTGCTGCATTTATTTGATCAGAGGTGCAGCAAACATTGCGAAACGTTTCAAAATCTGCTTTCTGCGTGAATATCTGCAATCCAAAATCTGAATTTTCAGCATCTTTGCTCCAATCTTCCCGCGTCACGTGATCAGAATGCTCATCTGGAGAAGCTACAGCTCACCGTTCAGGGATGCACTTTTGCGCTTTGCCCTGGTGTTTTTAAGTTACACCTTGATTTCCGCGCGCCCCCTTCACCTGCTCCGCCATGCGTGTGATCTCGCCGTTTTCACCGCTCAGAGACGGAGAAAGCAAGAGACGGGGGAAATCAGCGGCTAAATGAAATTAGCAGGTTAGAAGTGCCCCGGGGCAGCGAGACGGGCCTGTCTCCTGAGGCCACGCTTACTGATGGGATATATTAGTCATGACTGCGTGTCAACTTTTCCTCCGTCGCCCCTCTTCTCTCAATCTGTGTTTTGTGGAGACGCCAGGCTATAAATGCGGCGAGGCGAAGGAGGGAATCCGTATTTGGACTCCAGGATTGAATCGGAACGTGCCAAAATGAATCCGGGCCCCTTCAAAGCGTCCGGACCGCTCTCGTGGGCCATGTACTTCATGAGGAAGGGCCGAAACAGCAACGCTCTGTTCGGTAAAGATGTCCCCTGTTGTATTTTTCACACTTTCGTTCTCCATGAATCACATCATCCATCGTTTCTTTTCTTTTCTTTCCTTTTCTGCTCTGCGGTTTCTCTTGTTTTATCGCTTTAGAATGTGAAAGAGGAAGTGTTGAAATAGGGAACAACAACTTCATGTGTGTGTGTGTGTGTGTGTGTGTGTGTGTGTGTGTGTGTGTGTGTGTGTGTGTGTGCCAGCGCACCATCAGGCGTTTGCTTTTCGCAATAATTTTATATTCTTTCATTTGGTTAACGCTTATTATTAGCGCTAACCAAATACCAGTAAAAAAAAAAGCTGATGCCACTGTCTGACGCTTTAAATATCAAAAGCATTTAGCAGTTCCTTTGTGGGAATGCTTTTAATTATAATAACTATTAAGTTCAGAGGAAATATTTGTGTGTTGTTCGCCGAATTATATTTTCCCCAGCGCGCGCTTCCTCCACGGCTCGGCCGAACACGATCAGATATTTGTAACCCTGCGACGCTTGTCGATATATTTTATAGCCGACTACAAGCGCTATTGATTGCTCAACTTTCAGAGATCAGATTACTCCAAATCAGTAAAACACAAGACCGAGATCCTGCACATCCAAGACCTGCGGTGCCTTTGTGCTGGAAAATCATTTATGATTGGCGTGCATGTTATATTATTTTCCCTGGAATTGATCTTGGCTTTCAGATTCAGCTGCTAGATGCTCTGACCATACTGAGCCAAAAGTAGTATTTATAACAATGTTATTCAGGCACTGAGTAGTATTTTTACACTGTGTGTATATATATATATATATATATATATATATATATATATATATATATATATATATATATATATATATATATATGATTAGTAATAATTTTAGGCTAAAAAGGTTTATAAATGATAATAAAATTCTAATACATATAGCCAAAATTATTATAATTTTTTTATATTACGTTGAACATTTTATTAAATACTGTAATGATTATTTAAATATTAATAACAATATTTTAAAACACAATTCTTTTACCCAGTGGGTTTTAATGCTTGCTACAAACGATGACTAGATGCACACAGGACTAGAAGACGCTTTATTTACTTTCTAGAAGATTTAAGAGAAATTTCAGAGCTGGAATAAAAAGACTAAGCGTTCTTTGTGTAATAAACAGGAGGCTGTGTTTTCATCGAGGTGCGACCGATATCAGGATTTACATTTTGTTTGGTGTTCAGTAAAGACAAGGAACACGAGATGTGAGTAACAGGCATCTCTTTACATTTTAAAAGATGAATCAGGCTTCGTAACCGGAGCAGAACAGGATCTCTTAGTTCTCCGTGTTGCTGTTATCGTGGTGAGTGACTCGGCACACTTTGACACGACTAATGCATCTTTATCTTGGGAATTCGAAATGAATCTCTCACGTTTTTTTTTTATTATAACTTGCATCAGATGTCGCACTTTATTTAAATCAACATGCTCTTAGATAACAAATATCTACTAATAAAAAATGTCCCTCTTGATGATGCAGTATAGACATTCACTATAATTACTGTTAGCAATATTTACAGCTAGTTTGAACTGGAAAAATGCATTCGTTAACACAAAGCGTCAAGCTATTATTATTATTATTATTATTTGTAATTAATTACGCGCATGTCAGTACTTGGTTTTGGTGGTTTTGGCTTTCAGACGAATTCTCATTCTGGTCATTTCTTTGCTGAAAGATGACGAAACATTTCTGTGTTGCTTGCCGTTTCCGCTTCACGCGCTGAGCACGAGCACCTCACAGAGCCCCTGTGGCGCGTGGAGATCGTCTGCTGCCCTCTTTTGGCTAAAAACACTCTTTCTCTCATCACCAAGCGACCCGGTTTCGATCCCCTTTTGCGTGTTTCTTCACTCGTTCTTTAATCCCGACCGGACTTGGCATTTCTCGCTGTTTGTTATTGAAGTAGTTGAACGTGACTGAATCTCTCAGCGCTTCTTTGTGTTCCTGTAATTACTGCTTTTAATCTTATCTTACTTTTGCACGCTTTTCTAGCATCGCGTTGTTTTCCTGACGCTCTGGAGCTCTCGCGGTGTTCCGCTGATACCGTGTCCCTTCTGATAAAACGAAATAAAATGCAAAATAACATCTGCTGGTGCAAAACAAACTTTTTTTTTTGTATTTAAAAATGTTTATTATTCCCAAACGAATAGATTAGATTACATTCTGCTTTTGGTTTAGCCTGCATTTCAGCTGCCGTTCGATAAGGACTTCGATCCAAACGATTCAAGCGCGATCCGTTTGACGCGAGCGCGCGAGGAATTCCATTGACGGCTCAGATCCGCTTTTCCCCCCCGGTTCGGACCGTCTTCCGATTGGTCGAGCGCGTCGAGGGCTGTCATCGCCGACCAATGAGAACCTTCGGGGGGGAGGCTTATGCAAACGAGCTGTCCCGGCTGGCGTGCCTGCGCTGCCCGTGGCCAGTAAAAGCGCGTCGCTGCCTAGAGATTCATTCACAACGCATCATCCTTTCCACTGCGAGCGGCGTCCTGGATTTCGGAAGAACGCGTTCTCTTTACGCAGCTCTATACAGCGCGTAAATGAGCGCGTGCACTTGCTTTTACGCGGTTAAAGACTGAAAGCGAAAGCGCCGGCGTCAGGTGCGCGGTTTGCAAGGCGCGCAACTTTACGCACGCTTTCTGAAGGATACGCGAGCGCCAGATCATCCTCTCTTGTGGCACCTGCCGAGAGAGCAAACCGACTCGAGTTCGGTTCGGAACTGCGCTTCACTGAACGGATAGTAAGACGCTCAAACTTCCCACGTCGCGCTCGAGCTCGCGCCCCGGATCAGCTGCTCGCCTGGAGCCCTGGATCCCGATCCTGACCGAGAGCGTGTTCAAAAGATACCAAATGGTTTTTCTTTGGGACGCCAAATACGGTAAGAGCGTTTCTTAGCTCTGCGTAACGGCGGTTTCGCGAGTCTATTTTTACGCGTCACGTTTCGTGATGTCTGAACGTTCATAGCTGTTAAAAATCAGCTTACCCTTACGCGGAATCGTGACGGTAAAGTTCAGTTCAAAAATATAGTTGCCAGAATGTAGTTGAGAATTAAGCGAGCAGCATTTTCATACGAAATTGCATTGCGTAAAATTAGAAGTCTGCGCTAAAAGCAGCAGGTTTATGGATAGCTAATTAAATGTTAAAAAGGAAATGGTTCAGAATGACAAAAGGCAAATCAAATGAGCTGATGCATTAAAAAGCATGTAAAATGCATGTTTTCCATGATGAACCTGTTTTTAAATAAGTGTTAAGTGTCCCGAAAAGGAAGGAAATTGTCATTAATATAAAAAAGGCAAGTGAATCAGAGGAAGTGATGGAAATCATTACATTGTCAAAAGAGAGGAGAAAAGATAACAGAGATGAGCTGCACAGACCTTCATGTGTCTTCATTCTAATATTGGACTTCTTATAATCTTAAAATATTTTCATACAAAAACGTTAATGAATATGAAAGCTTTCGTAGAATCCGAAGGTGTGTAGGAAATGTGTGAAACCGTTTTTAAATAAAAAAGTGTGTCGTGCTGAGAGCTTGGCAGAAGTGCTTTAGGAAGAAATTACTTTAAAAGTTTTGTTTCCGTCCCACGTACAGCGCTGCGAGGGTCGGCCTGTGCGGTGTCATTGTTTTCATGTTCTCGTGGCGCGTCCGGTCTGTCTGCGAATGCAAGTCTGCGTTCTCTACCCCCGTCGTCAAGCTCAAGTTCTGGTGTGATGTAGCGGCCGAGTGTGTGTTTATGTCGGGCGGCGGGTCTGGACAGAGCACTCGTGTGGCATCGATCGCGGTCCACCGGATGACCGCGGGCCGCTTTAAAGCTTTCCTGCGCCTTCGGGCTCCTGCGTGGAAGTCAGTCGGGGTGACGGCACCAGAAGCTGCAGCGCTTGTGCACGACAGGAACTAAAAGACAGACGCTTACTCTGTGTGCAGCTGCAGAAGATGACCTGTTGTGCAGTAAAGTGTAAATAAGGGAAGACATGCGGTATGGTGCTTTAACTATTTAAGTGTTGTTAGGAGCCCGTCGAACATGTTCATCTTCTGTAACAGAAGTCCAACAGTGCTTTTAAGATACCGAGATTTCACTAGAAATTACTCTGAGATCGATATTTTTGGATGATTTGTTTTTTTGGCACCTTTCTTAAAATCATGCATTACGGTGATTTTACTATAGTGTTTTTAATATCAAAATCGCTGTACTGCGGGCAAAAAAAAGCTAGCGTTTAATAAATAATAATTATTTTTACTAGCAATTGTTTTGCATAGTAGGCCAAGCAACACAGACGTCACAGGTGTGTACGGATGCCAAATGGTGCTCATTTAGTCCCATTTTAGACCTTTGAAGACATCTCTGAATTTCGGCGAAATAGTAAGCTTTTATGTTTCCTGTTGATTCGAGCGAAAGGCCTAACGCTGGTTTGCTTTTCAGAACCTGCGCCTGGGCGACGCTTCACGCCTCCCTCGACCACCCTGAGCTCGGGGAAGATGAACGAGGGGTTGCCCCTGGGGGCTCAGGAGAGCAGCGGCGCCGCCCTGGTGGGCAAACTGCGCATGGCTGACCGGAGCATGGTGGAGGTGCTTTCCGACCACCCAGGAGAGCTGGTGCGCACCGACAGCCCCAACTTCCTGTGCTCCGTCCTGCCGACCCACTGGCGCTGCAACAAAACACTGCCCATCGCCTTCAAGGTACCTGACCGCTGCTGTCTGTGAACGACATCTCATGGTTGGACAGTATTGTGCGACATGAAGAACTATGCGTCCCGCATTGGCCTTTTTTTAATGCGCGTCCTCAATTGAGCTAATGATTTGGCGGGAAGCATCAGTAATTGTTGTTAATCTCCTCCCGTCACGCGTGACCGCAACAACTTTCATCATCATCATCTTCCGCAATTGGCAGATGACGGTAAAAATGCGAAGCACCTAGTCTTGCTCAGATGAGGCATCTGTGTGCTCTGAAACAAAGAGCCGAAGAATGTGCTGAGTTTTACAGTTAATATGCAAATGACCCGCTCATTTAGTTTAGATGTGGAGATATTGCACAAGCAGACATGACGCAGGTCTGTAAAGAGGATTTGAATGATGTTTGCTTTTCGTCTTCACCCTCTGCTCTGTTTTTGATTAATGATAATGCAATTAAATAAAAAGTCTAATAATAGTATATGCACACTAGTGTTTGAAAGTTTGGAGTCAGTACGTTTTTTTTAAAAATCACACAAAAATAGTAGCTAAAAATGTACGTTTGATCACAGCAATAAATTGCATTTTACGACATAAAGGTTTATTTTTTAAAACCTTTGTATAGCAGAGCAAAAAGCATATGCAGTGTCGGCGAGTATAAAACATGTTTTTATGATTAAATCGCTGTATTTTTAGTTTTTGTCATACTTTTATCATCGTGGTGGAGTGCGATAGCTGATTTGTTTTTACAGTTTGACCAAAATGAAGTATTCAGCGTATCTTCTGTTTTTTATTGGTTGGCAGGTGGTTGCCCTCGGCGACATTCCTGACGGCACTTTGGTCACGGTGATGGCGGGCAACGATGAGAACTACTCCGCCGAGCTCCGCAATGCCACGGCCGCCATCAAGAATCAAGTGGCTCGTTTCAACGACCTGCGTTTTGTTGGCCGCAGCGGACGAGGTAAAATGCGCATAACGCTTAAAAAAATAACAGACTTGCTCCTCACCCAGACATACACGCATTTGAGGAGGAAACGGTGTGGACTCGCCACCGAGCCGTAACAGAGATATTTTAATGCCAGGGTTTGCATGCTTGGTTAAATTTGTGTACTCCGGGGTGTTTTGATCTAGTGCACTTGCCAGCACAGACCGTTACCTGTCGCTTTCACTTCCTGTGGCATGTGGCCAGTGCAGTCAAATAGTGAAGATCTTATCTATTTAAATCACGCCGCTTTATGTACACTTGCTAGTCATCCAGCCCTTTTTACCACCGTATGATTGTTGAACTGCTGTGGTCGCAGAGCGATTTTGTGGCTTGCGTGTTAGGTATTTATAGCAGCCAAAACGTGACTCGAGGAGTGACTTCTTACTGTATTTGTGAATTATGAATTGTCCAGCTTTTGTTACGACACAGTAGTTAGTCGACAGAACGACTGGCTTCTGGGGAAAACGAGGTGTCCCGCAAGGCTCTATTCTAGGCCCGGTGTGATTTGGCTGATATAGCGCTCAACGCTAACGCCACTGCTTTTAACCTACATGCCCGGGCCTGTGATAAATATACGGATGCATGCACGGTCCTTTGTGCTGCTCTCTTTTGTCTGCGTCATCATTTGAACGCAGCATAATAGAGGCTACAAAGTCGACGTTTGCAGCAGGTGTGCTCGCGTGGTTTAAGAACAAAATTCTTGCATTGAAAATGGAAACTGAGTTTGTGTACAAAGAAAAGCATAAATGTTTAGTCCGGATTGTTAAACAAAACATATTTGTCCGTTTTACTGCATGTGCGCCTCGCGTTTCAGACGTGCACGTCCTCGCAGACTGCTGTTTATCTGAGCGGTGCGATGTTTGAGAGCACCGAGAGCAGCTGCGATGGAAGTGATTAGGTTTAGTGCCGGAAAAGAGTACGGGCTGAGAAAAAAACAGCAAGAGCGCGTTAAGTAAGAGAGAAATGTTTTGCTACTCTGCATTATGCAGACGAGTAGATAAGACGACAAAGACTGTATCTGTGTGGCTTTTTGTCCGTCCAGGCACATGCACACAGTTATAAAACGCCTTGCTTTGTGACCTGCCCATGCGCACTAACACACCGTACAGTGCTCCACAAAACAGAGACATATAAACAAATTATAAACAAATTCCCCCACATCACACACACACACACACTATGTAGGGACGTCCCCTTGAGAAACGCTCTGCACTTCCTCCCTGTTTGGGCATTGAGCCTCTCAGACAGAACGTCTCCCATCCAGACGCTAAACCACTGAACCACAGTCGGCGTGCGTGTGTGTGTGTGTGTGTGTGTGTGTGTGTGTGTGTGTGTGTGTGTGTGTGTTGTTTGTGTTAGCGCAGAAGGTTTTGTAACGAGCGTGTTAGACAGGAACAGATGAGTCAGTGTTTTGCATTAAAATTTCTAAAGAACTCAAACAAAATAGTACTATGGTGTTGTCGCGATATACACCAGGATAATGTAAATGTTTTAAAAAACAAAAACATGGTATTTACGTTTCTAATAGCATGCTGCGTGTCCAAAAATGAATAACAAGGATTATTATTTCAAAAAAGTACCTTTTGCATATAAAGCGTGTTTAGTATTTTTTTAAGCAATTACTATGGTATTTAAACGACTCTTCAAGGAACTTTTTGGCAGTACTGTGGTAGCAGGTAGTTACTTTGTTTATGAATACCATGGCATTATGCCCAAAAAACGTAGTTGGTAGTTAGTTTTGTACGTGAGGTATTACTGTGCTGCCGTGTTTACTTTCAAAACAAAGTAACGCCATGTTTCTGGACAAGTACCACGGTTAATGAGTTTTAGTATGATTCACTATATTTCATACAAAGCAGCGTATCATAGATCATATTTCCACGGCCCATATCCAAAAGCATGACAGTATCATGGCGCTTTTATTTTTATTACCGTGTTGCCATGTTTTGAATGTTTCATGCACACAACATGATGCTGATCATTTATCAGGCTATGCTCTTACACATGCCATTGTGCTACCGTGATTTTTTTGGATTTGTCCATGGTAAAGTACCATAAAGTATAATATTACCCCCCTTACTATGGTATACGCGGCTCTCGACCATACTGTACGTCCCAAAGCATATTACTGTATTAGTGTAATTATCATATTATTGTATTGCTGTGCATAATTATGGCATAATTTGGCACATACCGTAGTTCCGAATGACCTTTGCATGCAAAATATTGCGCTACGTTTCTACAAACTGATTATCCCGAAGGTTCAGCTGTGAAAGCGGAGTGTTGCAGCGTTATGCGTGTGTTTTCCAGGATGTGATGTGATGTTTGTGTGTGAGATCATGGCAGACAGAAGTGGATCGGTGTTGTCACAGCGACTGCGCTCAGAATAGCACCTGGCATCGCGCTCGAGCGCTGATCCTTGGCGCGGCCCGCGTCTGTGTGTGTGCGTCGCACATCTGCGCATACGTGTGTGGTCAGGCCTCGTAGTTTGTCAGATTTTGGGGAACAGCTTGGAGTTTTTCCCAGCTCTGTTTTTCTGGCTGAATAGCGAGTAGCGCGTGTATGTGTAACCTTACCTTGCTTTGGCTGGCGAGCTTGGGCCCGTTTAGCGGCGTGTAACCCAAACTGTTCTTGGCACGCAAGCGCTCGCCTCCCTGGGGTCCATCTTATCGTCATAGCGATGAGTGACGGGTGAAGGCATCAGGAATCGTGGGTACAAACCCCAGCTCCCACAATCCTCGTGGTCAAATCCGGTCGGTGTCGTTTGGCACATGTGCACGTCTCGTCTCAGGATGTCAGCTCACTGTCAAACTAAATTCATGCATCTCATTGTCGTTTGAATGAGTTTGTTGAGTCGAAGCGAGAGCAGCCAGAGTGAATTAATACGAACTTTCAGGGGAGTCGGTGTTTTTTATTAAGCTATTTTCTTTTAAGACTCTGTCGGAGCAGTATGCACGGTACATGCAACTGATCAAAAGTGACAGATTTAGTTTTGCATTTATTTGAACTTTGCATTCGTCGAAGAATCCTGAAAACATTAAATGTATTCTGGTTTCCATGAAAATATTCCGCAGCGCAATCGTTTTCAACATTGAGAATACATTGATGATGTTTCTTGAGCAGCAAATCAATATATTGCTATGATTTCTGAAGGATGATGTGTCACTGAAGACTGGAGTAATGATGCTGAAAATACAGATTTGATCACAGCGACTTAATTACATTTGAACATATATTCACATAGAAAACAGCTGTTTAAAATCATAGTAAAATCAAACGGTTTATACTGTATTTTTGATTAATGCTGCGTTCACGAGCAGAAGAGACTCCTTTCAAAAACATTCAAATGGTTCTCATAAATCAAATTACTGTCCGTAATACAGATGGTTTCCACCACCTGCCACTAAGTTGTAAAATAAAACGTCAAAATCAAAAGAAAAGTCTGCTCTGCGACATGTAATGTGTCCTGATGTTTTGCAATTTTCATTATGCTGGTAATTTTATTACTCAAATACAAATGATTAAGTACGATATTTATAAATCAAACTAGGACTTATGTGCTTAGTCATTTTATTTTAAATTTGTTCTGCATGTTTTATAGTATACAGTTTAAGGCTTTTTGCATATCAATGAAGTCAATTGCAAACGATCGTAAATGTCCTGAGAAATGATTTCATCTCTTTTCTTTTGACTTTGGGGTAAGAAAGCAGTCTTGGCTGATTTCATTTCAGCTTTTCGGGTGGTTTGCCTGTGCGCAGACTGTTAGATGAATATATGGTTGTCTCGGTGCACATGAAATCGGTCAGTCTTTGTGCCGTGGCTCCTCTCGATATCTCACTGTATTATTTCTGACGCTCTCCGAGCTCGTCCGTGTCCTCTGTTTATTTGGGGACGCGGTCACATGACGCTCTGTTTGGCCCGCGTCTCTGCGGTCTGAACCCTGTCTCTGTTTAAGGACACAACAAAGGCAACTTTAAATTCACGAGCCCTTTGACAGCCGTCCGTCAGATAGATCAGCCACAATGTCTTCATCCAGAAATAGTCCCGCTTGCTGTGTTTTACAGTCTCACGTTCCTTTAAATATCTCGCATGCAACTACTAAAAAAAATATCCTGTAAATGCGTGCTGCGTATAATGCTGCATTTCTGATCCGTCGGTCTGTGTTTTTCAGGCAAGAGTTTTACTCTCACCATCACCGTCTTCACGAACCCTCCTCAGGTGGCCACGTATCAGAGAGCCATAAAGATCACTGTAGACGGACCCCGAGAACCACGACGTGAGTGAACACACACACAAATCTTTATATATGAAATATCAAAAAAATACAGTTTATATATATATATATAATTTAAACGCACACATATATATACACACTACATGTTAGGTTGGTTATCAGGGTCATTTGATCAGTGTAAAACAGCAAATCAAACGAATGCCAAGGACGTGTTTGTGTTTGATGTGGTCTGGCTGTTGGTGGCCGGATGGCTTTCGCTTCGTGTCTGCTGTCATTTCAGTCAGTTTGACAAGTAACGGGTGAGATTGGAGTATGGTTAGCATGCTGGTTCACAGGAAACGCTCTGCGCCACTTACAAGCCAGGGCATAGTATAGCAATGGTATCTGATGGGAATACTGTGTTGCTGAATGTTTTTATAACATGTATTAGATGGCGTTCGATGTATGGTAAAGAAAACCTGTTCGTTTTTGTTAGTAGGATGTTTTTATTTAAAATAATACTGTAAAAATTACAAAGGAAACCATCAAAACAAACATGAATGATATTAATATTGACAGTGAAAACGAAAAAAATATTTTTATTTATTTAAAATATCAAATACTTTTTTAAATAAATTATAATAGGTATTGTGTCTTTTCACTGTTGTAATAGTTTGTATTATTTTTATTATCTATAATTTATTTTCACCTGACTTTAGTACTTTATTTTAGTAGTAGTAGTCGTCATTTTTAATATTAATCATTTAATAGTTATAATAATTACTTAAAAACACTTTTATATGCGTTAAATCTGCCATTTCTATTATTATTATTATTATTATTGGTGTTTTTATTAATAACTGCCATTAGCTTTGAGTTGTCTCAAAGCTACAGAAATAATTTTGGTATACCCCACTATTTGTATTGGTTTGTCTCTAAATCACATTGGTCAGACTGGTGTGCAATGTGTGTGTGTGTGTGTGTGTGCTTTAATAGCATGTCTTTATATGAGTGTGCATCACGCTGTGTTCTCGTGTTGGTGGCCGTTGCGGCTCTATTCCCCGTTGGTCCGTTATTCCGGTCGGGAATCCGTCGGACGGCGCCACCCCGCATATTCTGGGTCTGTCTGGCGGGATGCGCTGGCCTCGTCTTCAAAGCGCTCAGACGCGCTCTCTGATTTCAGCAGGACTTCCTCTCCTCGCGTGCGCAGACGACTGCGCGGATGAGTGCGGCTGATGGTTTCACACAGCTGCGGCCGCGTCTTTTCCGTTTGCCTTTTTCTCTCATCGCCTGTGATCATTAATCCCACCGTGCTCTATGTGTGAGGTCAGAGTGACACACACACACACACACGCTTCAATCACCACAGAGCCCCCTACCGGAGCAGTGCTCAGTCCGCATCATTAGTAGCATGTGAGATGTACAGAAGTGTGTGTGTGGTCAGATCATGGTGTACATGTTGTGTGTGTGTGTGTTTAAGTGGCTTTGATTGTGTTAATGGACAGGCAGTAACTAAATCGTTCTCTCTCATCTCCGTTCTGTCTGTGTGTGTGTGTGTGTGTGTGTGTGTGTCCAGGCCACCGACAGAAGCCGGATGAAGCAGTAAAGCCAGGCGCGTTAGCTTTCTCTGAACAGTTGCGGCGAAGTGCCATGCGGTGCAGTCCACACCATGGCCCCGCCCCCAACCCCCGCCCCGCCCTCAACACGCCCCCCTTCAGCAGCCCCGCCCACAGCCAGATTTCCGGTGAGTTAGACACCAAAAACTCTGTACCTCACACACATCTACATCACAGAGCAACTCGAGGGCAGAGCTGTTTGTTAGTTCTATTCAATTCCCTTGTGTCCTAATCTATTTCATATTCTACTCTTCCAGTGAGAGCAGACTTGTTTGTAAATTCTATTCAGTTCTATTCACTTCCTTTTACTTCCGTTCTTCCGTCCATTGACAGACCTAAATGTCAATTCTGTTCAGTTCAATTCAGTTCTATTTTATTCACTTCTATTATTTCCTATTCTATTCTATATTATACGTTTCTACTGAGGGCAGAGCTGATTGTCAATTATATTAAATTACATTCTGTTCTATTCTATTTTGTACTTCTGCCCTGTTTTATATTCTACTCTCCTATTTTAGTTCTATTCAGTTCCATTCTGCTAAATTCTGTTCTGCCCATCTTCTATTCTATTCTACTCTTCTAGGGCAGACATGTTCATCAATTCTATTCAGTTCTATTCAATTCCATTCTATTCCCTTCTGTTTTGACGTATTATGTTCTATTTTCTACACTTCCTCTGTGGGTAGCACTGTTTGTTAGTTCTATTCAATTCCATTCTGTTGTTTGTTTGGTTTTGCTTTTCTGTGCTCTTCTATTTTGTATTCTACTCTTCTACAAAGGCAGACTATTATATTCTGTTCTGTTCTAATCTATTCTCATTCTTTTATATTGTAGAGGATTTTAGAAAATACCTATTATAAGAATTTTTAAAGATACAGTCCTTTATTTTCAGTTTGAATGTCTTCCTTTTTTTATTTCCTGGGTAAGTTTTATTTATTTTTTTAATGGATTTGATTTTTTGTAAGTCACTTACATTTTATGTAAGTCAGAATATACATTAGAAATAAACATTAAATCAAAAATAGAAAATACAAGAATAACTTTCTATAGTTCTTTCACAAAGCCCAGTATGGGAAACATAACTATTCTATTCTATTCTATTCTATTCGTTTCGTTTCGTTTCGTTTCGTTTCATTTCATTTCATTTTCCTTTCCCTCTATAGATTCTCTCTAAATTCTAGGCAGTGCTGACCTCATTAGTCAGTAGTAAAATCATATTAATTGCTTTTCTGGAATAAGAACATTTCATAAAATCAATCAGAATTTCCTGCAAATGCTCGTGTTAGTGTGTAATAGTTCACGGATAGTGTGTGTGTGTGTGTGTGTGTGTGCATGTGTGTGTGTGGCACGTTGTTTTTGGTTCTGCTTGTTCCTGGCAGGTGACGGGGGGAAGTGGGGACACATCACACATCATCGGACGTTCAGACATAACAAATACAGTGAACAAGGCCTCCTTTGATTGGAGCTTAGACAAGCATGCCAGAGCGTGCCGCCACACACACACACACACACACACACACGCACACACACACACGCAGTGGAAGGGAAAGTTTACAATCAGCAAAAGTCTCGTGGGGGCCACAAATGTGTCTTTGCTCTTTCATCGTTCCTTTTGTTTCGTACGAGAGCGGAGCCAGGTTTAAACATTTGCACAGAAGAATGAGTTACACTTTTGCTTCCATCAAAGCAGTGCAGCGACATTTCACACCGTCTGCAGCGTTACAGCATATGCATTATTCCTGCGGATTTATGCCACTTGAACGTATGAAATATTTTGGGTACTTTCAGTTATGAATAAGTGGCATTCAGACTGTTTTGCATTAAGAGAAACAGCTAGACGGGATGCACACTAAGGCTGTGTTTAATCAAAAGGACACTGCAAACACAGGAAAAGTAGTAGATGTTATTCTTATATAAAATCTGTCAAAATGTCACTTCTTCCTGCGATCAAAGCTGAATTTTCAGCATCCTTACATTCTAATATGCTGATTTTCTGAAATGCATTTCTGATTATTAGCAGTCGATATTTCCGTGGAAACCGTGATGCGGTTTAATTTTCAGTGTTAACATATGAACACAAGCGCCAAAATAACAGCGTTTAGTATCCTTCACTCACTTATAATCAGTTTAATGCATCCTTGATGAACAAAAGCATTAATTCCTTCGGATCTGGATATATTCAGAGCCATCTTCTGAGAAACCGGCTGATTACGCCTCTAAGTTTGGCCTCAGCGGCACTTCTGCTTTTCATGCGTTGTTTCAAACATTTCCCAATCTGTAAACACAGACCTCCCGCTCCGAAATACTCAGATCCTCTCAGTTTCTCTTCCCCTTCATGGGTGCAGATGGGAGAAAGGTGTGTGTGAGAGAGAACGACAGAAAGACGAGCACCTTGCAAGTGCGTAACGAGGAGGAAGCAGAACGCAGAAAGAGGAAGTGAGATGTGTCCGACAGGAAGCAGGCTTGTGTGAAAATCCCTCATTCAAAGCGCAACCAAATCTAGCGTCGTTTGATTTTATTCATGGAAATCAGGTCGTTAAAACTGTTGTTTAAAAAGAAGAGGAGCATCGCGGAGCTGTTTAACCGAAACAAAATCCTTCTGCAGCTCTGCACGACAACTAGTGACTCATCGGAGTTTTGATTTCCGCAAAAAAAGGAATGTCCTTAGAAACGCGGGCTGAGCTGGTGATGGAGTGATGAAAGGCCCGCGCCGGGCTGGACGGCGTGTTTCCGGCCTCGTGCGTCTCTCTGATCCGCCGGCCAGAAATAGCAGCGGGATTACGGCCAGCGGAAAGCGTTATTAAGTCATTCAAGAGCTCTCTTTCTCTCTCCTTCTTCGCTACTTCTCTTTTCATACCATGAAAATCAGAAGCAGCTGCTCGCGTGGGCCCGGCGCGTCCGTGTTTGTTAGCGTGCCGGACCAGATCTGCAGCGTGTGCACATTCGAAGATGTCCGTTTATTTGAACGTGCGTCTGCTTTCGTCGCTCGTTTGAGGAGTAGGAAGTTATGACGTATTTATGGCAGGAAATCTACTAAATATCTTTATTTAATATTCCAAGCATAAAAGAAAAATAGATCATTTTTGACCAATGCAGTGTATTTTGGGCTTTAGCAAAAAAATAGACCTGCTTTTCGTGCTCCAGTATTTTTGTGTGCTCTTTATTAGTTTTATTAGTGTATGCATTGGAAACAACAATGACTGCTGTAGTTTCTTTCTTTTTTTTTTAATGGGTCTCAGATCGCTAAAACAATGTGACGTTAACAAACTCACAGCCAAACTTCTCGAATGTCCTCCGATGCTTTGATTTTTCCCAGTAGTTTTTAGAACTGGCTGAAGGGGATTTTGGAAGCTGGAAAGTCTGCTGTCTGATAACTGAGACTTTGGTAACAACCTTCACAACTTTGATCGTTCCCACAAATCGAACCTCTGAGGATCGCAGTGAATTTTTCTCAGGAAAATGATTTCCAAGCCACCTCTAAAAGACGTGTTTCCAGTCATTACAGGAACGCTTCCCCGAGTCAACTCTTCTCACGTCCCACCTAGAAATGATTATTTTCTTAACCCGTATGCTGTTCATTTCTCCTTTTTCAAACTCTTGATTTTTTGCAGGTGTTATTTGAATTTGTAGGGTTTTTTTGCGATTTTATGTGCTTTTGATATAAAAAGCATTTGACATTTGTGTGCTTTTATATATATAATTTACATAAAAAAAAAAAAAAAAAAAAAAAATATATATATATATATATATATATATATATATATATATATATATTATATTTAGTTTTTTAGTTTTTAGCAAATATTTAAAAAAAATTATATTACAAAATTTTTGGTATTTTTTAACATTTTTATGTTTATGTAAAATATGTGTGTGTGCTGTGTATATTTATTATGTGTATATAAAGACACATATAATATATATTTATATTTAAAATATTAAAATGTAGCATATTTCTTTTCTTTAATATTTATATAAATGCAAGTGTGTGTGTTTATATACACATAAAATTAATTGCACATTAATCATCGCCCAGCCACAAAATGTTATATTTATTTAGTTTTAAATATATATTTAGTTTTAATAATTTAACTTCCATTTCAGTTGCCAAGACAAAAATATTAATCTTCTTTTTTTTGGTAAGTTTTATTTAATTTTAATTTTCTTTTTTTAAACAAAGCCTTATTCATGCTTCATTAAGTTTAAGCTTTTTTTGTTTTAGTGTTAGTTAACCCTAACAGCACTAATTTGTAGCTCGGTGTGCATTTATACAAGTGTGTGTACAAGTGTGTGTGTGTGTGAGCCCAGTAAAAAATGAGTCCCGCTCGCACCGGATGCCGAATCCGCCTCCAGCCACCCACCCAGCCATGTGTGACTCCTGCTCCAGATCACAAGCTCCGGGCCTGGGGAGGGAGG
Source organism: Puntigrus tetrazona (assembly GCF_018831695.1). Lineage (NCBI taxonomy): Eukaryota > Metazoa > Chordata > Actinopteri > Cypriniformes > Cyprinidae > Puntigrus > Puntigrus tetrazona. The sequence goes on from NC_056699.1 coordinate 1,565,587, forward strand.
CAGGAAAAGAGGGGGTTTCTGGGGGGCCTGGCAGCGGGCCGTGCTCTGGCTGCACTTGAAACGGGCCGCACACTCTTTGGCCGCTGTGCATAATTTGCTTCCTCTCTGATGGCTCTCCCTCCCCTTCTGTCTGGAAGTCTGCAGGCGATCGGTGAGCGTTTATTAGACTGTGGGGAGAGAGAGAGAGACAGAGAGAGAGAGAGAGAGAGAGACAGAGACAGAGACAGAGAGAGAGAGAGAGAGAGAGAGAGAGAGAGAGAGAGAGAGAGAGAGAGAGAGAGAGAGAGAGAGAGAGACAGCGAGACACTCATACTGACAGAATGTCTTCTTCTCCTCCTCCTGCTCCTCTCACTCCATCATTCAGTGTTTGTCTTTATCAGAGATCCTTTTTTAATACTGTGCTGATTTTGATTGGTATGCCCTGCTGTAAATTAAAACTCAGGAAGGATACATTAAATTGAGCAAAAGTGAAAGTAAAGACATTTAATGCAACAAAGAGAGAGACAGCTGTTCTTTTTGAACTTCTCCATCATCTGTGAACTCAGAAAAATGTCTTGTTTTCCTATTCCAGCTGCACCTCTGTGTGCACATCCATCATTCAAAAATGTTTGAGCAGTAAATCAGCATAACAGAATCCTTTTCTGAAACACATGTGACACTGATTTTCAGATTGGATATGCCCTGCTGTAAATTAAAACTCAGGAAGGATACATTAAATTGAGCAAAAGTGAAAGTAAAGACATTTAATGCAACAAAAGTTCTTTTCGGGCTGTTCTTTTGAACTTCCTATTCATCTGTGAACTGTGAAAAATCGAATGCACTATGTTTTCCGCAAAAATATTCCACGGCACCACTGTGTGCAGCATCGATAAGAATCAAAAAATGTCTCTTGAGCAGTAAATCAGCATAACAGAATCATTTCTGAAACATCATGTGACACTGAAAATTCAGATTTGATCACATTAGAGTTTTACAGATATTTGCATAGGAAACAACTAATGCATAAAACGTGTGTGTGAGTGTGTGTGTGAGTGTGTGTGTGTGTGTGTGTGTGTGTGTGTGTGTGTGTGTGTGTGTGTGTGTGAGTGTGTGTGTGTGTGTGTGTGTGTGTGTGTGTGTGTGTGTGTGTGTGTGTGTGTGTGTGTGTGTGTGTGTGTGTGTGTGTGTGTGTGTGTGTGTGTGTGTGTGTGTGTGTGTGTGTGTGTGTGTGTGTGTGTGTGTGTGTGTGTGTGTGTGTGTGTGTGTGTGTGTGTGTGTGTGTGTGTGTGTGTGTGTGTGTGTGTGTGTGTGTGTGTGTGTGTGTGTGTGTGTGTGTGTGTGTGTGTGTGTGTGTGTGTGTGTGTGTGTGTGTGTGTGTGTGTGTGTGTGTGAGTGTGTGTGTGTGTGTGTGTGTGTGTGTGTGTGTGTGTGTGAGTGTGTGTGTGTGTGTGTGTGTGTGTGTGTGTGTGTGTGTGTGTGTGTGTGTGTGTGTGTGAGTGTGTGTGTGAGTGTGTGTGTGTGAGTGTATGTGTGTGTGTGTGTGTGTGTGAGTGTGTGTGTGTGTGTGTGTGTGTGTGTGTGTGTGTGTGTGTGTGTGTGTGTGTGTGTGTGTGTGTGTTCTCAGTAGCCATTGATAATATCTCTGTATTTTGTAGTATGTACGTCTTGGTTTTGACGGTGAAATGTCATGCATTGAATGTGACCGTGTGGTTTCAGACTCTCGGCAGATGCAGACGTCTCCGTCCTGGTCGTACGAGCAGTCCTACCCTTACCTGGGTCCCATCTCCACCCCGGCGGTTCACCCCACGACACCCATCTCCCCGAGCCGCAGCGCCATACACTGTGAGTCACAGCCTGCTGCACGGACACCGGAGAGCTCAAAGAAAAACTAAAACTACAGCGCTACAGTTCTGCTTTTTGACATATAATAAATATTGCTCCGGTTATCAAATTCTTAATACAGTGAAGCGTATGATTAATTATTAATAGTAGAAAACAACATTAGCTGATCTCTGATTATTACTCCATTCAGGTAGCTGATATAAACATGTACGTGCCATAAATTTATATAATTAATAATTACATAAATCTAAATCAAAGGAATGCATTTCATAAAATCTCCATTCTAGACCAAAATGCGCAAATACTGTTTTGTGTATAAAATAACTTATGTGCTTTAAATCCTAGTCATTTTGTGATTTTGTATTTTTTTTATATATTATTAAGTAAATTTTTTATGTTCAATTTTAGTGTTAATTTCAACTCATGAGACGATATGAGCTGCTTCACGTTCATTTACTAAATGTCCTGTCTATTTCACCCAAAAATGAAAATGCTGTCATTAATTGCTCACCCCAAACCCGTGTGTTCATAAACAAATTGAGATATTTCTTATGTCTTTTCTTTAGGTGTTAAAAATGTATTCATCTTTGAATCATTCGTTCGAAAGATTCATTCAGACACACTGATTCGTCCAGTAATGAAACAAACGAGCGAGTCGTTGAATCGTTCAGCTCTTAAAATGGAGATTGCATAAGGTTTTTTTTAGTTTAGAAACATGAGAACTATAATCTCCACTTAATCAAGGGCAGTACCCAACTCTATACAGCTCTATACAGTTTCTATACAGCTCTTTCATCAAGTCTCTCAGGTTTGTAAGCGTCCTGAGGGTGTACCGTGTATCTCTGGGTGAACTGTCCCTTTAAATGTGTTCCGTGTTCCCGCAGGTCCAGATCTGACGGCGTTCACGGACCCTCGCGTGGGTCTGGAGCGCTCCTTCCCGTCGCTGCCCTCGCTCCCGGACGGCCGTTTCTCGGACCCCCGCGTGCCGTACCCCACGGGAGCGTTCACGTACACCCCCACGCCCGTCACCAGCGCCATCGGCATCGGCATGTCGGCCATGAGCAGCCCGGCCGGCCGCTATCACACGTACTTACCCCCGGCGTACCCGGCGGGCTCCTCGCAGGCTCAGGCGGGCCCCTTCCAGCCCGGCTCGTCCCCGTATCACCTGTACTACAGCAGCGCTGCCGGATCGTACCAGTTCTCCATGATGCCGGCGGGAGGAGGAGGAGGAGGAGGAGAGCGCTCGCCCCCCCGCATCTTACCGCCCTGCACCAACGCCTCCACAGGCTCCGCCCTCCTGCACCCCTCGCTGCCCAATCAGAGCGAGGTGCTGGTGGAGGCCGAGGGAAGCCACAGCAGTTCACCAACCAGCCTGTCAGTGGAGGCCGTCTGGAGGCCGTACTGACGCCGGCTCGACCAATAGGAGGAGGAGGAGGAGGAGGCGGGGCCGGATTCACAGCATACAGTACAAAAACCCAGACCCGTGTGACCCCGGACCACAAAACCAGTCATTTTTTTTACAATTGAGATTTATGCGTCATTCGAATATCTATGGGACTATGCATCTGAAAAACTAAGGGTGCTAAAACGCCTAAATATCAGGAGAATCACTCTTGAAGTTGCCCAAATATTTCGGAAATTTACACCGAACATAATCCTTTACTTGCAATCCTAATGCTATTCGGCGCGAAAGAAAGAAAAGTCTAATTTTGACCCCTACGATGTGTTTTTGGCCATTGCTGCAAATACAGCCGATGACTGCTTTTGTGCTCCGGGCTCGCGTCTAACAAATAACACACTTCCGGGCGTTCACACACAGAGACGTGAACAGAAACCCGTCATCGCTCGTGAGTTTATGAATAAATTAGTTTCACGGCCGCGTGGTCTTTTTTAAACAGCGTGGTTCTTGAAGCAGATAAACTTACAGGCTCTCTGTGAGTCACCACAGCTGTAAAAGCTCCATCGATTAGGAAATACGTTTGTTCTCTGGGATGATGTTATATTAATAGGGAAGGTTTGCCAGTGTCATGATAGCAGATGAATCCGGCCCTGAGGACGAGGGCGGCTGAAGCAGGTGGATTCTGATTGGACGCCACGGACGGACGTTTGTTCTTCACAGCGCAGCATGAGACTCGTTTGTTTTTTAAAGTTGTGCATAGTTTGTATTGTTATTATTAATATTATTGTTATTATTATTACTGTTGTTTGTCTCGTCATCACTGTATAACTTTGTTCATCGGTGCCAGATATGTTTCACGTCAAACCAAACCTCGAGGCCGGAAACAGACTCTACGCAAGAACTCAAACGCTTGACAATGAGCACCGTTTCGGTGTTAATAGATGCATGTAAGGAGAACCGTCCCACCAAACAAAAATAAAACACATTTGCAACTATCTAGAATTTGGTCATATAAAATAAAATACTAATAATGCATTTTTTTTTTACTGATTGCTGATATTAGTTATATTTCTTTTTGTTATTCTGACAATAATTGAATATTTAAATAATTATTTTTTTTTAGATAAAATGTGCTTAAATTATCAGACATTTCATAAAATAATTAATATAAAAAAAGGGAACAGTTATTGCAAAAATCGAATGCTTTATTCCATAATTTAAAATAATGAAATTTTCGTTATGCATTTTACGTTTTGTTTGTTGTATATGAAATGATTGCTTGATTATTTTGACAATTTTAATATTTAAATAAAAGATACCGCCTCGGCTTAAAAATCATCTCAGTTGATTTGTAGATAGTATTTATGATACAAACATGCAAAACAGATTTACATAAATACAGTGCTATATGTCGGAATTAAAATACATTACCAATATTTTATTCATCATTTTATGGCTGTTTTATTACTTATTATGGCAACAGTAACATTTAAATAATTCAAAAAAACTACAAAAATACTACTCCATTCAGGGAACTGCAAAAATATAATGCTAAACGCAAAAACAAACAAACATGCATCATAGTCTAACGATTACGTATTGCTCGTTTTGTTTAAATAAATATTCAAGCGTTATTAAAATATAAATGAAAGTTATCAGTCGTGTAATATAGATCAAATCACAAACCAATCGAGTTTAGTATTCCGTTCAGAACATGATATAAAGAGAATGATTTGCTCAAACGTCCGTCTAGAATATTGTGTCATGCCTTCGGACTCAGATGTGAATGCAGGGACGCACAGAACTGACCAGGCTTGTGTTGAGCTTGTGTAGAGTCCGTTTCAGGTTTCAGCCGTTTTCAGCTCACGACGGCCCCAGGTTTACGAGGCTTCGTCCGCTTCGCTGGACCACGGACCCGCTTTCTGTGTAAATAGACTGCGAGAGACACTCGACGACGCGGCTTTCAACTTCCACGACTGTTAAACTGTTCAGATGCAGCTTCGTTTTTTTTTTCCTTTTGTCCCTTTTCGACGTTTCTTTGGACAATATAACACTTTGTTGTGAAGAAACTGCTTATTTCTACATGCCGTGTGCTGTGTTTCTTTCTCTCACAGAGACCTCGCATGCACATGAAACACCAGAGTGCCGTTTTCATCTTAAAGAGACGCTTTAGAAAGGGATTTGCTTTTAAAAACTGTTTTTTATGGCCAAAGTGAAATCAAAACTAGCTCCGATTGAAAACGGCTCACTGTGAAGCACTGATCGATGCACGTTATTCTTTGTTAGTTCATTATTCTTTGGACTTTTCAATCAAGATTCAATATTTTTATTCGTCACATGAACAGCAAACCTGCTCTGACTGTGTGTGGAGCATAAATAGTGGGTAAAAGAGCATGAGAAACATAAAAAATAATATTAAAAGCAAAGTACAGCGGCAACTTTTATTTTAATATCATTGAGATAATTTTGTGTTACGTTGTTCTTATTTAATTTTTTTCATTTTAGTTAGATTTTTACAAATGTTTCATTTTTAGTAGCATTTTTAATGTTAATAGTTTTTATTTTTATTGTAGTTATTTAGTTATTTTAGTGCATCAAGATAAACGAATTGAAAATTTAACATTTTATTTATTTTAGTAACAGTTTATTTCAAGTAATAAAACTCACTTTTGTGGTTTTACATTAAGTTTTAGTTGTAGTTCAGTATAAAAACCCCATGACTCTCATTGATTTTAACACTGAATGCTACTTTAATATTAACGAGTAACAGGTAGTTAAATGGACAGATCCTGCAAACAAAAATACGTTCAAAACACATTTCACTAACATACCCGTTCTGTTATGAAAATGTTATTTCCTTTAATATTGAAAAAAATATTTTTATGTGAAAGTCACTTTTGACTGTGTTCTGTACATTTTAAAACATAATGTTTACAAAACGCTAGATGAAGTCCAGCGGAGAAAAAAAAACTTTTTGTGCTAACGTTTTGAGAGCATTTTAAAGGAAATCAAAAAAGCATATATATATATATATATATATATATATATATATATATATATATATAATATTTTGCTACCATTAAGTTATTTCTAAATATTATTTTTAAAACATTATGCAGATTTATTTACAGGAACATTCCGTTTTAAGTTACTTTTTTTTAGAACGTTCCCTGAACCGAGAAGCAACATTTAAACAACGTTTCTGTGAACATTCCGTGAACATCAAAGGCTTTTAAAAACATTCGACCGGTTCGTTTCAGACGAATCTTTCCAAAACGTTCCGAGACCATTTCCTGTTCCCCAGAGAATGCATTTCTTTTCATCTAACATCCACTTTCACTAGAAATACAGTCAAACCTGCACGGATTCCCGCAACATTACTTCAGTACTGGAGTAAAACCGTGCCGGTTCATCCTGATAATGTCAGATAACGTATAGAAAGGTCGGGTGACTAGCTGTTGCGTTTAAGAACTAGATAATACCAACTGAGCTCAAATGACCAAAGCTACGCTTCATTTATTGCATCTGTGGTGGAAAAGGGTCACAATAGCAATCAAAGGAAAGTGTGAGGATCCGTTGTGTGTGTAAATGAAGCAGTGGCGTGTTCTCGAGCGGATCTCGTGAGCATGTGCCAGTGTTTAACGCTCGAGCGTCTGAGTGCTATTCTCAACCCGAGACGAGACGAGACCTGCCCGAGGCCTGCAGATACCAGCGATAAAGCGCTCTCGTTTACAGCGTTCCTTCCCCTCCGTTTGTACTTCCCTCTTTCTGTCCAGAATTAAACACACACAGACCCGCAGGAGACGAGAGGCTAAATAAAGGCAGACCTGTCCCGGGACGCCTCGGCTATAACTGAGGTCTAGGAGTCGGGCCAAGGCCTATAAAATCAAATCGCTTTTATAAAAAGAGCTGAGGGCGAGAGAGCGAGGCGACGGAGACACCCACAAACACACGCCGCCGGCCGAGAGACAAACACCCGCCGAAAGAGACGGGACTTTTGGGCTCCTGTTTGATTATTTTGGAAAGAAAGTCCACTGAACGTACACTACAGTTATTACATGTGCTATATTTTAATAATAAATACTTCAGTTAATATTGCTTCAGTTATCAGACGCTTCAATAACAATCAGAAAATAATAAAAGTTTTCTGATAGAAACTCTTTCCTTTCTCAATATAAGTATATATATATATATATATATGTGTCTTATATATATATATATATATATATATATATATATATATATATATATATATATATATATATATATATATATATATATATATATATATATATATATATATATATATATATATATAATATATATATATAATATATATATATATATATATATATATATATATATATATATATATATATATATATATATATATATTAAAATAATTACAAAACATTTATAATGCATTTATATATATATATATATATATATATATATATATATATATATATATATATATATATATAAAAATAATTACAAAAACATTTATAATAAATTTTATTACTTAATTGTTTTTTATGCATATATAAAATGCTTTTTTGCCAGTCATTTAACAATATTTATTTATTTAAAAGTACGTTTCTACGAAGGGCATCTTTTTAGGCATTAAATGAAAAGAAGGTAATAAATAATAAATATAATAATAAGTATATCTACTATTTTCAGTTGGAAAAATGCAATACAGATCGATGACCTTTACCCGCTGTCTCTTTGCAGCAGTTAAAATACATATTTCTGTACACATAGAGCTATGAAGTGACTGCAGATCAGCTGGGATCGTAGAAAGGACTGAGTTCTCACTGAACTTTGGTCCTGTTTTGGCTTCTCGGGCAAATCCGAGGCCAGTTCGAGACGCCGCTGAGATTACTTTCGCTTTGCAAAGCTAATTTTGTGTTTCCATGTAAATATATTCTTCAAAAAACAAGTGTAATCTCTGTATTATTATAAAAACGGCCAAATTTAGCTCAGGGTCAGGCGCTCATCCATCATGCGTGTCGTCAGGATCGATCTGAAGACGAATCATCCATACCCACGATATTCAGCTCCTGACACCTCGCATCCTCATTAATCACCCGCGCTAATGATGAATAGCAGGCAATTAATCCTGACATTCTGTCATTAATCTAAAAGCTGGCATATTGAGAGACACGGGTGACAGAGGAAGTTTTGCTTGCTAGCATTAAAAAAAAAACAGCTGGAAAATACTTGAAATCTCTATTGATTAAATTATATTATATTATAATATATTATATTTTGTGGTTGTCACACATATGCATATATTTATATATTTATAAATAGTATAGTTTACATACATATAAATGCATGAAAATATTTATAAAAAAATAATAATATATATATATATATATATATATATATATATATATATATATATATATATATATATATATGTATAAGTGTGTATTTATTTATACAGTATAAATATACACTGTGCACACATATATAATATGTAAATAACATTTGTATTTTTTATTTTAGATGTGATTAATCAGAACAAATTTTTAGATTTGAGCTAAATTATTATATAAAAAATATTATCCATAAAATCTTAAAGTCTTAGACCTACTCAATATTTCTGAAAAAATAATATTTTCATGCAAAACTAATTCTGTTATCTACCATAACAGAGAGTATTTTGTGGCAAGTATATTGTGTGCATATTTTACGATCTTTTTTGTGTTACTTTCTGAAATAAACATGAAATTATAGTAGCGACTTTACATTTGCCGGGTGTTTCGCTAGTGCCGCGACGCGCTTATTTGCGTCATCACGCAGCGCGCTGACGCAATTCCGCTACGCGCGAAATTTTGAGCGCTCCACACAAAACAAGAGACGGTTCCCGCCTCGCGGCGCAATAACGTTCAGGATGGCGGATCTGGGCTGCTACTCTCCCAGCTTTAAGAAGCCCTCCGATGTTCTGCGGATGAGACGGAAGCGCGTGCGGAGCGAAGGCCCGGAGCGGGGGCCGGTGGAGGGGGTCCGTCCGTTCTCTCCGGGGCCGCGGCTGAACGCACCGGGACGGACGGGCGGCGGCGGCGGGAAGCGAAGGAATCCGTTCGCCAACATCGAGAACACGTACAACAGTCCCAAGAAGAGAGCTTTATTCTCAAACAGCGACGGACACGACAGCGCGCCGGACGCTAGAAAGACGCTTCTGGACGGAAAACCCCGGGAAGAACGGGACGACGCTGCAACGTCACTGAGAGAGGAACTGTTCAACACTGAGAGACAACAACACCTCGAGAGAACGGTACGTTACGGTGTGTGTGTGTGTGTGTGTGTGTGTGTGTGTGTGTGTGTGTGTGTGTGTGTGTGTGTGTGTGTGTGTGTGTGTGTGTGTACGTACGTACGTGTGTGTGTGTGTGTGTGTGTGTGTGTGTGTGTGTGTGTGTGTGTGTGTGTGTGTGTGTGTACGTGCGTGTGTGTGTGTGTGTGTGTGTGTGTGTGTACGTACGTACGTGTGTGTGTGTGTGTGTGTGTGTGTACGTGTGTGTGTGTGTGTGTACGTACGTACGTGTGTGTGTATGTGTGTGTGTGTGTGTGTGTACGTATGTGTGTGTGTGCGTGTGTGTGTGTGTGTGTGTGTGTGTGTATGTGTGTGTGTGTGTACGTATGTGTGTGTGTGTGTGTGTATGTGTGTGTGTGTACGTGTGTGTGTGTGTGTGTGTGTGTGTGTGTGTGTGTGTGTGTGTGTGTGTGTGTGTTTGTGTACGTGTGTGTGTGTGTGTGTGTATGTATGTGTGTGTGTGTGTGTGTACGTATGTGTGTGTGTGTGTGTGTGTGTACGTATGTATGTGTGTGTGTACGTACGTATGTGTGTGTGTACGTATGTGTGTGTGTGTATGTGTGTGTGTGTGTGTGTGTGTGTGTGTGTGTGTGTGTGTGTGTACGTATGTGTGTGTGTGTACGTATGTGTGTGTGTGTACGTACGTGTGTGTTCAAATAGTTATTTGTAGTTTTAAAATGTTTTTGTTTACTTTTTTAATTCAATAAAAAATATATGAAATACTGTTTTATTATTGTGGGTTATATTATTCAAGCTATTTGTATTATTTTATTACATTATTAAAATATTTGTTTTTTTATGAAAAATATTTGCATTTTTAAAACATTTTGTATAGTAATTTGATTTAAAATGACTTTAATGTTATATATATATATATATATATATATATATATATATATATATATATATATATATATATATATATATATATATTCTATTGAATTTTTCTATTATTTTCTATTCTATTTTATTATGCATGTATGTATGTATGTATAACTTTAGTATTTGTAGTTTATTAGTTTAATTTATTTATCTATAGTTTTAAGATGTGGGTTATGGCATGATTCATATTTACTTTAGATCAATGTCGTCTTTAACTTTATTCAAGCTGCTGTATGATATCACTTTGATTTTCGTCATTATAATAAGGATATTGTCCTGATGTTTCTGGCGTGTTTGCAGGACGCGTGCTAACTGTGTTTGTGATCTGTCTGCAGACGCCCGACTCTGTTTCTGAAGACGTGGGTCTGTTCGAGGAGGACCTGTTCGAGTCGGAGAGATCCGCTCCGGTTCTGAAGGTGTCCGTCCCGGCTCCCGGTGGTTTCCGTTCTGGTCCGTGTGGACGAGCTTCACTGACCTGTCTTTGTCTCTAGAGTCCAGAAGCGCAGCGTGACGCCGCTCCAGCTGAGGTGTGTCTGGAGTTCCCGGCCGACTGGTCTCTGAAAACCCGTCTGTTGTTCACGTCTCCTCGGTCGTTCTCGTGGGCCGAGCATCCGAAGGCTCAGGAGGAGGCGCAGGGCTTGAGCTCTCACTGCAGGGCCCAGTTCTCCAGCTTACCTCCTCACATACAGGTCAGAACATGCTCTGGAGATGACCTCTACTAGACGTCAGCATGCAGAGAAATTATTCTATTTATAATTTTAAATTCGGTATTTATGATTTTATAACAAAAAAAGGCGTGTAGTTTTATATATTTTTTTTATAAAAAGTGATTTCATTTAAGTTTTAGTATTTTTTTGTATGTTTAAGAATTTATAGTTTTTTTGTGTAAAATATATATTTTTAATTTAATAAAATCAATTAAATGTATTTTATTAATTTACCATTATGGATATTTTATATCCCGATATTTTGGAAAACGTTTCATGTTGTTTCGGGATTTTTAATTTATTTTACATTATTAGCTAAATACAATATTCTATTTTAATGTCTTTAATTTTTATTTTATTATAATTATTAGTGGTATTTTACTGTTTAGAATGAATATAGCGTTTAATATACAATATTTAAAAAAATAAATAAAATCGCTTTAATGAGTGCTTTCATATGGCTTTAGTGTTTGCATTTTTTTTCCGCTTTAAAATAAATATAATAAAAATATTAAATATTGTATAAATTAACTAAATTGTTGATAGTTTATTTTATTTAACACTTATTTTTTTTTGTGTACAATTTTATATAGTTTTAAGGCGACTATATCTTTTTAGTGTTGCTTAAAGGTGTATATTTTTATCATCACATTTAAGCTTACATGTACTTGTTGTTATTATAATAACATTAAATGATGCATGACTACATGCAAGTAGCCTGAAACAGACCCTAACCATATAGCAAATGCATGTAGTTATTCGTATTGCTCAGTGTTTGTATAAATGTATAATTGCACTGTAACAAGCACGCCTTAAAAAAGAAAGCGCGATCATATTATTTTCACCGTTAATCTATCCGAGCGTGAAGCGTGTGTTTGAGGAGTTGCGGTGTGTGTTTCAGGAGCCGCGGGGCTGTGCCGAGCTCCGCTGTGGCTTTCATCAGTGTCTTCAGTACTGGCAGCATCCCTCGCTGCCCTGGCTCCCGCTCTTCCCTCGCATCGGCGCCGAGCGCAGGTTCTCCGGGAAGTGCATGCCGTGGTCGCAGGACCCAGCTCTGCAGCAGAGTCTGATGAGCGACTGGTACGAGACGGATCGGTCACGACTGGTTCTGAGTCCGTTCAGACGCTCTCTGGGCCTGGCGCTAGCGCTTTTAGCTGCGGCTTGGCATAGATCGTTGAATCCGATTAGACCGTTAGCATCTCGCTCAAAAATGACACAAGAGTTTCAACATGTTTTCTGTTTAACACTTGACTCTTCTGCAGCGTGCTAAGACCGCCGGGAAATGAAACGTTGTTATTTTTCACTTATGTTTCAAGTTTTAAATAGGAACCGTATTGAAACTCTGATCATTTAAGGCGCTTATTATTTATTTGTTTAATATTTTTTTGCTAACACCTTGTTTTAAGGTGTCCTTACATGTGCTTGCTATTATAATAAATGGTTTTAATGAGTGCTTTAGTATTTGTTTTTTATAATATGTATTTTTTATTTATAAAGGAACTAAATTGTTGATGAAGAAACTTTTTTTTACTATTTTTTTTAAACAGTTTTGTGTGCAATTTTGTATATTTTAAGGCAATTGTATCTCCTTTAGTATTTATTGGTTTTAAAAATTTATTTTAAGCTCTCCTTACATGTACTTGCCATTATAACAACAACTAATTAAGGCGTAATTACATGCAGGTAGCCTTAAACCCAACTAATCCTAACCCTAACTATATAGCATGTGCATGTAGTTAATTCATATCACTCGGTGCTTGTGTAAAATGTATAATTACAAGGTAATGTGCAGCGTAAATGTGACGCTAACGGTCTAATCCGATTCAATGGTTTATGCTAAGCTACAGCTAAAAGCGCTAGTGCCAGACACAGAGATTGGCTGATGCGGTATCTGCCCGTCTGCTTTTAGTCACACGGAGGGCGCCGTTTATTAAAAAAAGGCTCTATCGTGAGCTTAAGGTTTCCTGTATTCTCAGATAACGCCGTGAATATCAGAAGTGACCGCTGCCGTCTATTTCCGTGTGTCGTAGGTCTGTGAGCCTGACGTCTCTCTACGGTCTCCTGAAGGCTCGTCTCTGCCCGTATTTCTATCTGTGCTCGTATCAGTTCACGGTGCTGTTCAGAGCGGCCGGTCTGAGCGGAGCTAAGGGCCTCAGCGCGCTGCTGTCCCCCTCCACCAGGGGCCTGCGGGAGGCCATGAAGGCCGAGGGTAAGAGTCAGGGTTGCAAACCTACTTGTGATTTATTCATTTACATTTTTCACGATTTCTGTTGCAATCTGTGCTGTAGAGTAAGCTCAGTGCTACATGCTACATGCAAGCAGTAAATCACGGCTGAAAGGTGTAGTTTATTCACGATGCAGCGCTGCCTTTTAAATGTTACTTTTTTTTAAAGCAGGTTTGTTAAATGCAGTCCTTTCGCTAAAAAAAGGCCCCCTGAAAGCGACAGAACGGCTAGTGAATGTGCCAAACTCATGCCTCGCATCTAAACGGAGCTTAAACTAAAACAGAGAACGGCTTATCATCCGCTGCATCGTTTATTTTTAACATCATACATGCGCAAAAACACGCGCACATCTGCTTTTTTTTCGGCATGACAGAACATCTGTTGAAACAGACTGATTCACTGCGCATTACGAGATTGCAAGCGTCAAGACTAATTGCATAAATGAAGATTAATTGAAATGAATAATTTTTATTAAAAATGAAATTAATAAAATGTCTTATTTTACTTTTTTTTTTTTTTTTTGGTAGTCACACAATTCATCACATCCAAAAAATTGTATTATTCTTAAAAAAAATATATATATATATATAATTAATAAAAAAAAAAAAAAATATATATATATATATATATATATATATGTGTGTGTGTGTGTGTGTGTGTGTGTGTGTGTGTGTATGTGTATATATATATATGTATGTATGTGTATATATATTGGATGTGATTAATTGTTTTTCAGCTATATATATATATATATATATATATATATATATATACATACACACACATATATATATATATATATATATATATATATATATATATATATATATATATATATATATATATATATATATATATATATATATATATATATATATAATTGTAAATATTTAAAAGTTTTGGGGTTTTTTTATAAATCGTTTTGCATGTATAGAACTCCTTGTAGCCCTCTATTTCTTAAAACACATTGTACCTTATTTGAATTTGTATTTTTTTTTCGTTTTACTAAAAACTCGGTGTCATGGTTAAGAGTTAGTCTCTGTAGCACACACCGCCTGAAGTGCTGCGATCGCTGTGTTTGTGTTCAGGGATAGAGTTCTCTCTCCCTCTGCTGGAGGAGAGGAGGAAGAGCAGGGAGAGCGGTCGGGCCGAAGACGAGGAGTCGCTCAGCGGCGCTGGGTGAGGACAGGAGCGCTCTGCTCACGGGATCTTCATCTGCTTTCAGAGCTCATCCGTGCTCTCCTCTTCTTTGATTTGACAGGTTAAGTGAAAACGAGGAGGAGGATGAAGATGAGGATGATGACGATGACGGTGGATTTTCCTGGCTGAAGGAGATGGGCGTCCAAGACAAGATCAAGAAACCAGATGCCATTTCTATAAAACTGTATCCTTTACGATAATGTGTTTGCAGTGCCTTCTTTAGGTATGACTTTAGTGCTGTCAAGTGATTAATCATGAATAATCTAAAGTTTAAATATGGTATGTGTGTGTTTACTCTGTACCTTTATTATGTATGCATGTATAAAAACACGCATCTGTACACACACACGCATATATATATATGTGTGTGTGTGTGTGTGTGTGTGTGTGTGTATGTGTGTGTATACATAGAGATAGATAGATATGGATATATAGATATAGATGGATATGCATGTATATGTGTGTGTGTATGTGTATAGGCAAAATGTTATATGTTTAATATAAATTTAAAATTGTGTATTTAATTTATTGTGAGATGAAAATGCTGGCATGGCATTAAAAAGTGGATAAATGTATAAATCAGACTAGTTTTATTTGAAGAAACATGTTTGCATGTGAGAGACACTTTATTAGTTTATTGGCTCTGAAGGCTCAGTGGACCTGGTCTGGTTCCTTAAGTGTGTCTGCAGTCGTAAGGAGCACCGAGAGGTTCGTCTGGATCACCGGCCGGAGTCCGTGGTGTTGGTGGAAGGCTCCGACACCTTCACGCTGATCAACTTCCTCATCAACTGTAAGAGTTTGGTGGCTGGAGCCGGTTCTCAGGCGGGCCTTCCTCCGACTCTACTGGCCCCGACGGCCTTCAGAGGGGCCACACTGCACACGCTCAAGGTACGAGGCCCCGAGTTTCACCTTCTAGAGGTCTAGGTTTGTGTTGTCGTCACATTCACAGCTGTTTTTTCCCCTTTTATCGTTTTTTTTTTTTTTTTTTTTTTCTTAACAAACTTTTACTACAATTGCTGTGTTTTTATTTGTTTTGTATTAAATATTTAAAGTATATGCCGACTTTTATATTTTGGAATTTATTTTTAAAAACATTATTTCATTTAATTTTTTTGTTTTTGCATTTTGTCTTTTTTTATTTTTTTTTTATTTCATTTTAATTGTAATATTGAATTGCATTAAATTTTTCAGTTTTGCATAATTTTAATTTTTTTATTTTAAATGTATTTTTATATTGTGTTCAGTGATTCCTCTAGTATACACAAACAAAAACTTATATATTTTTATATATATATATATATATATATATATATTATCATTGTAATGGTGTCAAAAAAGTAAAGTATGTCAAATTCAAAAATGTATACGATTTTTTACAATTGAATTAAAATAACATAACTAAGTAGAATCAGACAAGTAAGCGATCACGTGAAAATTGTACTGCAGAAGTGGCCCAGAAGAACAGAAAAGTGGTTTATAGGGACCTATTCAGACATTTAATGAGGTGACATGAGTCATATATTCATGTTAAGATTAATGTTGAAAATAAAATGTAACATTTTCAATATAGAAATATTAATTATTTAAATTATTTATTGCATTTTAATTACACTTCATCACTTTTTCTTTTTATTTTAATGCTGCTTTATTTCTATATTTCTTTATTATTATTTTAGCAGCGCTCCGTATGTCGAGGCTGTGCTGACGTGTTGATTGGTGTGTTTTCAGGCGCGGACGGTGAACGTGAAGACTCAGGTGAGAAGCGGCTATCAGGACGTGTGCAGTCTGGAGGTGACGGGACCCATCATGCCCCACACGCTCCACGCTCTGACCCAGCTCCTCAGACCCGCTCAGAAAGGAGAGTTTTCTGTGGCTCTGTACACCCACGAGCCCACAGCGGTCCTGAACGTGCCCCTGAGCCTGACCTCTGACCCCGAGCAGCCGGTGCGTTCTCACACACACACACACACACACACACACACACACACACACACACACACACACACACACACACACACACTCACACTCACACACACACACACACACACACACACACACACACACACACACACACACACTCACACTCACACTCACTCACTCACACTCACTCTCTCTCTCTCTCTCTCTGACCAGGTTTCATTTACACCGGAGAGAAAGAACTTATTTTTGCTTTTAAATGTTATTTCTGAAACAGTATGTCACACATTAAAGTAAATGATTAATATTTTGGATGTAGAAAAACCGAATATTTTCTTGTAAATTATGTTTTATTTCTTCTAATATTTTTTTATTCAGTGTGCAAATGCTTTCAAATTCTAGTCCAGGGATTTCCAAACTTTTTTTTTTTTTTTTTTCAGGCATGCCTTATTTTCTTAAAATTAAGCAACACGTTTTCTGATCAGTCACACAACATGCTAGTGAACAGATAAAAAAATATATATATATATAAAAAATTTAATAGCAAGTGGTCATTTATTTATTCTATCGCAAATTTTGAATTAAAACATTATTTTTATTATTTTAGTGCTATAACGCTAGTTTTTAAATGTAAAATTATTTTATGGAACATAATTCAGCATAGTATAATTATTTCTTTACATGGTTTAAGTAATTTATTGTTTACTATTTGCTAAATTGACATTTTAATTAATATATTATAAATGTTTTTTACATATTTTTATACATATGTTTAGTTGAGGTTGTTTTATAAATACATACTTTTATACAAAACTGCTGGATGTGTGAATAAAGTAAACCTACATTAAACGGTGAATGTTTCGGTATCATGCTCCGGTTCGCTCTTGTTTCCAGGACCTGGGCAGATGTGGCCTCCAGCAGAGCTCCGTTCAGCAGCTGGCCGCGCCGAGCATGCTGGGAAAGAGCGCTCTCAGACAGCTGCACATGAAAGACTACTCGTACAGCTGGAAGTCCTGAGAAAACATTAATAGAGAGCTGACGGGCCCTGCCTATTAATATCTGTGGCGTATCAGGCTTCCTGTGACGCTCACACACACTCATCTTTATAGACGCTGGGCGTGAATAGTTTTTAGCGAGTAGTTTTTAGCGTTGTCTGAACGCATTAGGAGTTAACACGGTCTAGTTTGTCGTTTTTAAATCTGTTTTATGTTCACGGGCTGTAATAATGTTTTAGACTGTGATGAGAACAAATAATGACTTCCCTGGGAAGAAACTCTTTCGTGATTATATTACAGTTGCCAGTGTATTTATCACTCTTGTATGATTTTATTAAATGAACGAGTTTAAATATTTTCTGCTGTGTGTCTCTCTTAAGTGCAAGAACTAAAAGGCAAAGAACAAACTTATATGAAGTATTTCAGTGTGTGTGGTGGGAGAAATAATGTGTGTGTGTATGTATATATATACATGTGTGTATATATATATATATATATATATATATGTATATATGTATATATATATATATATGTATATATATATATATGTATATATATATATATGTGTATATATGTATATATATATATATATATATATATATATATATATATATATATATTATATATATATATATATATATATATATATATATATATATATATATATATAGAATATATATATATATATAGGTTATATATACATATGCATGTGTTTACATATATATATATATATATATATATATATATATATATATATATATATATATATGTATATATACATATATATGTACATATATATATATATATATATATATATATATATATACCATTGTGAGATATTCATTTTAAAATGTTGATGATATGCACATTTTAGTAGGATTTTAAATGATTTTTTTTATTTTTTTGCCTTTTAAAGTTTAAGCACATGCAGTGTAATATCTATCTCCATATCTCTATTCTTCTTCTACATATAAACTTGCCCTTTAGACTCGCTCTCTCTCCTTTACAAACCGCACCACTTCACACAATAAAAACGAACCCTGGCTTCTCTAATATTTCGCGTTCTCTGTCTTCATTTATTAACCGTCCCGGGGTTAAAAGCTCCTGCACGTAAAACTGCTCGGTCTTTTACAAACCGCTCGGTCTTTGTGTCATTGTCCGATTCAGATGGGTCTTGCTCGTCCCGAAATAGATCCAGAAGTGTTGAAGGCCGTAAATACTTGAGGTCAAGCCAAGAGATTCCACCATTCAGAAGACGATCCTGGAGCCCGTGTGCCTTCACGTCTAACGTTTCACAGCCGCCACTTCTTATTAAAAATACTCAAAGTCAGAGGTGCGTGAAGTAAACGCGCACGAAGCACGGAATCGGTGCCAGCGCGCCGCAGTATCGTAAAGGTGGCGGCCTTACCGTGACGCTCTGTAACGAGATTAATCGAGACGTGGCATCAGGTCGTATTTTAGCACACGTGTCACCTCGAGCCCTAAACATAAAGCAGCATCTGTGCAGCATGACACTCACGCAGGGACCGGCTGGATTCATGTTCTCTCTGTTCAGCATGTTCCTCGGGCCTCGAGCGCTCCCGGCTTCACTGTGAACTCAAGACGGGACCAGAGCGGCTCGGAAAACACCAGAAGGAATCTAGAAGACTGAGGACTCGGTAAGAGCCGCTCGGTTTTATCATGCACTTCGGCTCTTGTGAGTCTTTACTGATCTCCTTTCGCCGCCCAAAGCTCGTTTTATTCTCACGAAGCTGTGAAAATACTCGAGAAATGCACAGAAGCGAGCGTTTTGAAATTTCTGTTTTGAAGCAAGCAGAATTGAAAGGTGAAGTGATATGATAGCGCTGTCAAAGGATTCATTGCAATTAATTAATCACGTTCAAAACGGTTGTTTTTGTTTATAATATGTGTGTGTGTGTGTGCTGTGTATATTGATATTAATGTGATGTTTATTTGCAAAAACTGATATTTTTTGTTTTTATTGCATTTTATTTTATTAGTTCATATTTTTTTTTGCTTAATCAAAATAACCCAACTGCAGTTTAATATTAACTGGAATGCATAACGAAAAAACTGGATTTTTGAAAATTGGAAAGTGCATGAGTGCATTTTTTTTTTATATCCGTTTTCTCAAAATATATGGTGTGTGTGTGTATTTATACTCACGTAATAAAACTTATATTATGTAAACAAAAATGTTAATTTTGCATGTGATTAATTGTTTGACAGCGCTAACATATAGGCCTGTATTTATGCAATTGCTATTAAATATAAATTAAAATGTAAATAATAAATTAAATTAATCTCTCAAATTAGACTTCTAAAACAAAAAACTCAAGCTAAATCGGTTTTTAAAAATAACTAATAAAAAAAGCTAACTCAAAATAATAAATACTAGTGTATGAATATCAGTGCTTTGATATGATCTGTTGTTAAAAGAGCTATATAAATAAAAAATGATTGATTAATTGCATACTAAAAAAGAATTTCAGTAAAAACTGACTCAAATTCCTTGAGCTCTATTTAAAAAATATTTTTTTCAGAAACACTTCACAACAAGCTATATATACATATATATATATATATATATATATATATATATATATATATATATATATATATATATATATATATATATATATATATATATACATATAAACTAACATGAACAAACAAGGAAGAATACATTTAGCATTATCTTTGTTAATGTTAGCTAATAAAAATGCGGTCATTAATTGTTATGATAGCATAAAATGATAAAAATAGCATATAATAATAATGCATTAGCAAACGAAATTAATATGAATAAATGCTGTAAGTATTGTTCATTCTTAAGTCATGTTAGCTAAAGCTCATTGTTAAGTGTTTTGTAAAGGGTTTGTAGTGAAGAAGACACTATATAAATGATTATTATATTATTTAGAAGTATACTAGCATGTATTAGGTTTCAGATAATACTCTTTTTTTTATTATTTAATAGGTTTTCTGAGAGGAAATGCATATTCTTGGGACTACTTTCTTTTTTATTACACTCCTGAAAGGTAAGTTATGAATGTCTTGTGTTCAGTGAAGAAATCAAGAAATGCTCAGCGGTGAATGGGTGCCGTCAGAACGAGAGTCCAAACATCTGATAAAAACATCACGATAATCCACAAGTAATCCAGTCCGTCAGTTAAGAGATGAGA